>NW_025814586.1:0-67328 GCF_018902025.1 Drosophila willistoni | reverse complement strand
ATGAAGCCCTGGAGCCCAAACCGAGACGATGAAGAAGATGACCCAGCATTCGGGTCGAATGCGTAATCAGAATGGCCGAATGTGGGATGTGCATTTGCGAAGTGTATCAATCCCACTGTACACGAGAGACGAGACGACGATCAAGAGAGAACGTGAGCGTCTGAGAAAAGACGATCAAGAGGGATGACAAACGAATGAGAGATGACGACGGGAGAGTTGGTTTTGCGCGTTAAACAAGACGGACGGGTTTGAGGTCTTGCGTCATAGTCGGATGCAAGGTCAAGTCGAGTACCATAGACGGGTGCTAAAAGTCGTGTGTCAAAGTCGGACACTTAAAGTCGATCGCCAAAGTCGGGAAAGTCGAAGCGTCATAGACGGACGCCAAAGTCGAGCCAAGCCAAACGTCGATTGTCATTTTGTATAGTGTAATCTCTATAAAGTCGTATTTGCATGTAAACCCCCTAGACTACAATTATATCGTTAAATAAAACCCCACATGTATTAACAACAAACAAAGATATTGTGTCCTGGTAATCAGTCTCTTAACGCTTATCGTTGATCTGCAGAGCATACAGTATATACATAGTATATTCCTGCAACAGTCTATCGATCGACCATCGATCGTCGATCGTCTTTCGATTGATTGATAATAGCACGAAATGCTATTGCAAACTGGTTAACTGGATACAGAGAAGCAGAGCAAATTGAAAACTCATTAACACAATAATTAAGACGACAACAAGGTTTTTAAGATAACAGGCACACACACAGGAACGCAGCAGTAACATTCCACAGGTGATCGAGGATACCAGATTTGGCATCTGGGCCAGACTTTCTGACGCTCTGACACGCTGCTTAGGCATTTGTGTCACTCTCTGCTCGTACCTGCTCCTGCCCTAAGTCCAGATGTGATAATGATAAAGGGCTGCTACATCAATCGTTGACAGTTGGGCTACCACACTTTTCATTTTCAGATCAATCCTTCTCCTTCTTCATCCGATCCCCGTCTATAAGTAAGTACCACTTTGAGGTTGACTGTGATAAGATATGTTGTATACTAAATACATACATACATGTACAGGTTCTTCTGTCTCTCATTCCTTCTTCTTTAGCGCGAGATATTCATTGTGAATTTTATTTTTTATTACACTGTCACATTTTCCCGTCCTACCGCGCTCCCCTCGACACGGGATCATCAATCGCTCATCGGAGATCGTACATTCCTACAACCACATTCAAGACCAGCAGCAACGGGCAATTTTACGCTTCATTTAGCGTGACGTTTAATTGGAACTTGGCTCGCTCTTCTCGATCTTCTCGTTTTTGCGTTTTATTTCTTCTTTGTACACAGAGAGATCTGAGATCAGGTGAGATCTCATTCTTATTTTTTGTTTTATTTTTATACCCTTGCAAAAAGGGTATATTATTTTGGTCAGAAGTGTGCAACGCATAGCAGGAAGCATTTCCGAATATATAAAGTATATATATTCTTGATCAGCATGACGAGACGACTTCATATAGCCATGTCCGTCCGTCCATCCGTCCGTCTGTCCGTCTGCCGTCCGTCTGGATCAACGCAAACTCCTCCTAGACCGTTAGAGCTATAGAGCTGAAATTTTGCATGTAGGCTTGTATATACTGCAGGCATTGTATATCTCGGATTCAGCCGGATCGGATCACTATATCATATAGCTCCCATACAAATGGCAAAGTCACGAACAGTGACTTTTCTCAATAACTTCGTTATTTTCTGAGCTATTGTGAAATTTAATATTAGAGAGTTTATTACGCTTGTTAACGGCTGTGCCAAGTTTGATCACGAACGATCGGTTGAAAACAGTGACTTTTGTCAATAACTTCGTTACTTTTGAAGCAATTGTCATAAAAATTTATATTTCTCAGTTTAGCATAACTATTAATGACTGTGTCAAATTTGATTAAGATCGGGCGACTTTATGATATAGCTTCCATAGGAACAATCGGTGGTGAACAGTGACTTTGATCAATATCTTCGTTATTTCCTAAGCCGTTCTTTCCCAAATATTAGACCTTTTACACAAAACTGGCAAGGGCATACAAACTTTGACGCGGTCAAAGTTAGCCACGGCCCTCTGGTTTTGCTTATAAACATTTCTTTAAATTGATCGACTATTCTCGTTGAACTGTAATTGAATTTTTGTTTTGACTTCCATGACTTTTCGAAACATAAGTCATGGTAAATTAAGGAAACATGATTGTTGAGTACAATAACAGGCATTTGAATGAGGGGCGAGTAGAAGGATGTGGTTGATCGTTGTACTCCTGACACCTCCTGGCGTTATTTAATTATGGTGCTTATAACATTCCGCCGCTTCGATGGTAGCAATTATTCATCGAGCGACAAAGAGAGGGAGAGTGAGATCTCTACCATAAGATCATCTAGCCATAAATAAACCAAAATGATAAATGGCGCAACTTTTTTTTAAATGTATTTTAAATGCAATTCAAATCAGAGTTGGAGTTGGAACTACAGTTGAAGCTAAAACTGATGCTGGCGGCGCCTGTTGTGGCTGTTCATGTGGGAGGGGAGAGTCAGAATCATTATCCCATTTAATCGCTGCAAATATACATATAAATATGACATTTTGTTCGAAAGTCAGATTTCATTTAAAACAACTTAATTAGATTGCAAATAACTCATGGCTCTTCTCTTGAGCAATTGGGGAATCCACTTGGCGCCAGCGTTGACAAATGCCTGAGTGGTAAATGTCATACCATAAAACAAACGAAGGGCCCAATCCAGCTCCGCATCGTCTGTTTATTAATAGGGAAATTCGCAAGTGGAAATATTAGAAATTTTTGAATATAAAATGTATTCTGTTATAAATGTTTGTGAGGTTTCTAAAACATTTATTAAACCTTATTTTGTAAGCCAGAGCTATTTAAAAGTAAGTCGAAAATCTCTCCACCCAAGATATGGTGACACCAAAGTCATGCTGAGATCCAGTTTTGAACAACTTTACAAAATATATTGTAATCAAAGAAGCTAACATCGGCTATGCCGAAGTTTATATACCCTTGCAGTCCTTGGTAATAATAATTTTACATGTTCAAAATTTGTTTTCTGCAACTCAATTCATTAATATACAAACAAAACAATTTTACTCTCTATTTTACAATTTGTTCTGCTTCTTCCCTTATTTATTGCTTTGGAGGCGTGACAACCTATTAGTATTTTTATACCCTTGCAGAGGGTATTATAAAATTGGTCAGAAGTTTGTAACGCACAGAAGGAGACGTTTCCGACCCCATAAAGTATATATATTCTTGATCAGCATGAGAAGCTGAGTTGATATAGCCATGTCCGTCTGTCCGCCCGTCCGTCTGTCCGTCTGTGCGTATGCGTTTTACTCAGCCGTCTTAAGAGCTATCGGGCTGAAATCTGTTTCGGGGTTTTTTATTACCCGGGAAAAATAAAGTATGAAAACCATCAGGATCGGACCACTATATCATATAGCTCTAGAAGAACTAGAAGAAACATTTTCATAAAAATTGGAGTATGCTATGAAATTTACATATGTGATATAAAACACCGGATCCGAAATCTGAATGTGATCGAATAAATATAACACAAATTACAGTCAACATAATAATCGGTTCTGCTCCCAGCTCTGCCGGCAGCGCTGCTTGCTGTCTACTACGTCTTTCGTCATCAAAAGAGTACATGCATACACACACAGACGCAACGCTACATAAAGTGTATGTGTATGCGTGCGTTGCTTTGCTTTGGGAATGAGGGAAGAAGAAGAACAAATTGTAAAATAGAGAGCAAAATTGTTTTGTTTGTATATTGATGAATTGAGTTGCAGAAAAGAAACATGTAAAATTATTATTACCTAGGACTGCAAGGGTATATAAACTTCGGCATAGCCAATGTTAGCTTCTTTGATATTTTTTAGTAATTTCGTGTTTGGAAAAGGTGACAACATCAAATAAAAACAATACTTGCACATTAGGCTCGATGGCATAGTGCAGAGTCGACTTGGAAAATTGCATCCTAATTCTACGATTTTTGGTACTGGCAAGAGAAAAGCATTTGTCATTTCTTAGTAATACTTTATCTCCTACTGATATATCTATATTGTTAACTTTTTGAACATATAGTACCTTATTTTTATGCTCTTATGCTCTTCTAGCATTACCTCTTTTATATGCTACTTATAATCTATATTTGCTTTCTTTAGCATAATCATCTAAATTATATATTGCTTCTACGCTATCTATGATATTAAATTGTTTTGGTAAATTACTTGTTTTACCAAATACTAGGTCATATGGACAATAAGTATGTGCCATAGAGGGTATAGTGTTGAAACAAAAGACAAAATATTGAAGCCATACGGGACGTATGGTCAGTTTTATCAACCGATGTGTAGAGTCGTATATATTCATTAAAAGTTCTATGACTTCTTTCTATTGTTCCAACTGTCTGGTGGTGGTGTGCTGTAGATGTAATATTTTTAATATTTAAATATTTGCACAAATTGTCTACAATTGAATTCTTGTTTTCCGTTCCCATGTCCGTAATGAACGTCTTCATTGGACCGTACTTCAGGATAAAAGATTCAAATATTGCTTTAGCGACAGAATTAGCATTCTTATTCGGAACAGGTATGGCAACTAAATACTTAGTTAAATCACATATTAAAGTGACTGCATACTCGATTCCATTTTCTGATTTTGGTAGTGGACCAATAGTGTCCACTATCACTTTGTCGAAAACATTTATGGGTGTGTCTTACTATGTTTCGTTATTTTAGCTTTCTGGCATTTTTGACATTTTCGTATGTATCAGTGATTCAAAAGTTTTTGAAATGCCAGTATGACCTCCTTGTATAGGATCGTCATGGAAGTTAGACAAAATAGCTTCTTTATCTTTTTGTTTATCTATTAGGGTCACCGGGTTGAGAAGCGCTACTCTTAATGTTTTTAATATTTTATTGCCCATTAATTTGAAATTATCTATTGAAGTATTTTCAAAGATATTTTCCCACGGTGCCTCTTTGAGTTGGCTGATTTTATTTATAACGGCTTGCAGTTCAAGCCTTTGGAAAAATGGACCTAAGTCTAGGATTCTATTGGTATACAATTCGCTAACATCATATCTTGCAGTAATTTTTCTGCCATGTTTAAATAAATATAACATATCTTTTACATGCAATATCACTACTTTACGTACTTCGTCATATATTAAAGTTCTATGGTCTGTTTTTATTAAGAAATGTTTTCCATATATATATGGTCTAAAGTGTAATATTGCCCAGTGTATTGCAGCTAATTCCAGCTCAGTAGTACACTTATTACTTTCTCCTTTAGTGAAAGATCTCGATGCATAAGCAATAGGGAGTTGGAGTCCATCATGGTTTTGAGTTAAAACCGCTCCACATGCTTGTTTGCTTGCATTCGTAATTATTATTAATCGGGGTATTGTATCAATGTTGGTTCCATTAGTTTAGTTTTTATACCCTTGCAGAGGGTATTATAAAATTGGTCAGATGTTTGTAACGCACAGAAGGAGACGTTTCCGACCCCATGAGAAGCTGAGTTGATATAGCCATGTCCGTCTGTCCGCCCGTCCGTCCGTCCGTCTGTGCATATGCGTTTTACTCAGCCGTCTTATCGGGCTGAAATTTTTTTTCGTTGTTTTTTATTACTCGGGAAAAATAAAGTATGAAAACCATCAGGATCGGACCACTATATCATATAGCTCTAGAAGAACTAGAAGAAACATTTTCATAAAAATTGGAGTATGCTATGAAATTTACATATGTGATAATATTGGATATAAAACCGCAGATCCCAAAATTTGAATGTGATCGGATAAATATAACCCAAGTTACAGTCAATATAATAATCGGCTCTGCTCCCAGCTCTGCCGGCAGCGCTGCTTGCTGTCTACTACGTCTTTCGTCATCAACAGAGTACATGCATACACACACAGACGCAACGCTACATAAAGTGTATTTGTATGCGTGCGTTGCTTTGCTTTGGGAATGATGGAAGAAAAAGAACAAATTGTACAATAGAGAGTAAAATTGTCTTGTTTGTATGTATATATTAATGAATTGAGTTGCAGAAAAGAATCATGTAAAATTATTATTACCTAGGACTGCAAGGGTATATAAACTTCGGCATAGCCAATGTTAGCTTCTTTGATATTTTTAGTAATTTCGTGTTTGGAAAAGGTGACAACATCAAATAAAAACAATACTTGCACATTAGGCTCGATGGCATAGTGCAGAGTCGACTTGGAAAATTGCATCCTAATTCTACGATTTTTTGGTACTGGCAAGAGAAAAGCATTTGTCATTTCTTAGTAATACTTTATCTCCTACTGATATATCTATATTGTTAACTTTTTGAACATATAGTACCTTATTTTTATGCTCTTATGCTCTTCTAGCATTACCTCTTTTATATGCTACTTATAATCTATATTTGCTTTCTTTAGCATAATCATCTAAATTATATATTGCTTCTACGCTATCTATGATATTAAATTGTTTTGGTAAATTACTTGTTTTACCAAATACTAGGTCATATGGACAATAAGTATGTGCCATAGAGGGTATAGTGTTGAAACAAAAGACAAAATATTGAAGCCATACGGGACGTATGGTCAGTTTTATCAACCGATGTGTAGAGACGTATGTATTCATTAAAAGTTCTATGACTTCTTTCTATTGTTCCAACTGTCTGGTGGTGGTGTGCTGTAGATGCAATATTTTTAATATTTAAATATTTGCACAAATTGTCTACAATTGAATTCTTGTTTTCCGTTCCCATGTCCGTAATGAACGTCTTCATTGGACCGTACTTCAGGATAAAAGATTCAAATATTGCTTTAGCGACAGAATTAGCATTCTTATTCGGAACAGGTATGGCAACTAAATACTTAGTTAAATCACATATTAAAGTGACTGCATACTCGTTTCCATTTCTGATTTTGGTAGTGGACCAATAGTGTCCACAATCACTTTGTCGAAAACATTAATGGGTGTGTCTGTTATTGTTAGTGGGGTCTAACTATGTTTCGTTATTTTAGCTTTCTGGCATTTTTGACATTTTCGTATGTACTCAGTGATTCAAAAGTTTTTGAAATGCCAGTATGACCTTCTTGTATAGGATCGTCATGGAAGTTAGACAAAATAGCTTCTTTATCTTTTTGTTTATCTATTAGGGTCACCGGGTTGAGTAGCGCTACTCTTAATGTTTTTAATATTTTATTGCCCATTAATTTGAAATTATCTATTGAAGTATTTTCAAAGATATTTTTCCACGGTGCCTCTTTGAGTTGGCTGATTTTATTTATAACGGCTTGCAGTTCAAGCCTTTGGAAAAATGGACCTAAGTCTAGGATTCTATTGGTATACAATTCGCTAACATCATATCTTGCAGTAATTTTTCTGCCATGTTTAAATAAATATAACATATCTTTTACATGCAATATCACTACTTTACGTACTTCGTCATATATTAAAGTTCTATGGTCTGTTTTTATTAAGAAATGTTTTCCATATATGTATGGTCTAAAGTGTAATATTACCCAGTGTATTGCAGCTAATTCCTGCTCAGTAGTACACTTATTACTTTCTCCTTTAGTGAAAGATCCCGATGCATAAGCAATAGGGAGTTGGAGTCCATCATGGTTTTGAGTTAAAACCGCTCCACATGCTTGTTTGCTTGCATTCGTAATTATTATTAATCGGGGTATTGTATCAATGTTGGTTCCATTAGTTTAGTTTTTATACCCTTGCAGAGGGTATTATAAAATTGGTCAGATGTTTGTAACGCACAGAAGGAGACGTTTCCGACCCCATGAGAAGCTGAGTTGATATAGCCATGTCCGTCTGTCCGCCCGTCCGTCGGTCCGTCTGTGCATATGCGTTTTACTCAGCCGTCTTATCGGGCTGAAATTTTTTTTCGTTGTTTTTTATTACTCGGGAAAAATAAAGTATGAAAACCATCAGGATCGGACCACTATATCATATAGCTCTAGAAGAACTAGAAGAAACATTTTCATAAAAATTGGAGTATGCTATGAAATTTACATATGTGATAATATTGGATATAAAACCGCAGATCCCAAAATTTGAATGTGATCGGATAAATATAACCCAAGTTACAGTCAATATAATAATCGGCTCTGCTCCCAGCTCTGCCGGCAGCGCTGCTTGCTGTCTACTGCGTCTTTCGTCATCAACAGAGTACATGCATACACACACAGACGCAACGCTACATAAAGTGTATGTGTATGCGTGCGTTGCTTTGCTTTGGGAATGATGGAAGAAAAAGAACAAATTGTACAAAAGAGAGTAAAATTGTCTTGTTTGTATGTATATTGATGAATTGAGTTGCAGAAAAGAATCATGTAAAATTATTATTACCTAGGACTGCAAGGGTATATAAACTTCGGCATAGCCAATGTTAGCTTCTTTGATATTTTTTAGTAATTTCGTGTTTGGAAAAGGTGACAGCATCAAATAAAAACAATACTTGCACATTTGGCTCGATGGCATAGTGCAGAGTCGACTTGGAAAATTGCATCCTAATTCTACGATTTTTTGGTACTGGCAAGAGAAAAGCATTTGTCATTTCTTAGTAATACTTTATCTCCTACTGATATATCTATATTGTTAACTTTTTGAACATATAGTACCTTATTTTTATGCTCTTATGCTCTTCTAGCATTACCTCTTTTATATGCTACTTATAATCTATATTTGCTTTCTTTAGCATAATCATCTAAATTATATATTGCTTCTACGCTATCTATGATATTAAATTGTTTTGGTAAATTACTTGTTTTACCAAATACTAGCTCATATGGACAATAAGTATGTGCCATAGAGGGTGTAGTGTTGAAACAAAAGACAAAATATTGAAGCCATACGGGACGTATGGTCAGTTTTATCAACCGATGTGTAGAGTCGTATGTATTCATTAAAAGTTCTATGACTTCTTTCTATTGTTCCAACTGTCTGGTGGTGGTGTGCTGTAGATGCAATATTTTTAATATTTAAATATTTGCACAAATTGTCTACAATTGAATTCTTGTTTCCGTTCCCATGTCCGTAATGAACGTCTTCATTGGACCGTACTTCAGGATAAAAGATTCAAATATTGCTTTAGCGACAGAATTAGCATTCTTATTCGGAACAGGTATGGCAACTAAATACTTAGTTAAATCACATATTAAAGTGACTGCATACTCGTTTCCATTTTCTGATTTTGGTAGTGGACCAATAGTGTCCACTATCACTTTGTCGAAAACATTTATGGGTGTGTCTTACTATGTTTCGTTATTTTAGCTTTCTGGCATTTTTGACATTTTCGTATGTACTCAGTGATTCAAAAGGTTTTGAAATGCCAGTATGATCTCCTTGTATAGGATCGTCATGGAAGTTAGACAAAATAGCTTCTTTATCTTTTTGTTTATCTATTAGGGTCACCGGGTTGAGTAGCGCTACTCTTAATGTTTTTAATATTTTATTGCCCATTAATTTGAAATTATCTATTGAAGTATTTTCAAAGATATTTTTCCACGGTGCCTCTTTGAGTTGGCTGATTTTATTTATAACGGCTTGCAGTTCAAGCCTTTGGAAAAATGGACCTAAGTCTAGGATTCTATTGGTATACAATTCGCTAACATCATATCTTGCACTAATTTTTCTGCCATGTTTAAATAAATATAACATATCTTTTACATGCAATATCACTACTTTCCGTACTTCGTTATATATTAAAGTTCTATGGTCTGTTTTTATTAAGAAATGTTTTCCATATATATATGGTCTAAAGTGTAATATTGCCCAGTGTATTGCAGCTAATTCCTGCTCAGTAGTACACTTATTACTTTCTCCTTTAGTGAAAGATCCCGATGCATAAGCAATAGGTAGTTGGAGTCCATCATGGTTTTGAGTTAAAACAGCTCCACATGCTTGTTTGCTTGCATTCGTAATTATTATTAATCGGGGTATTGTACCAATGTTGGTTCCATTAGTTTAGTTTTTATACCCTTGCAGAGGGTATTATAAAATTGGTCAGATGTTTGTAACGCACAGAAGGTGTCGTTTCCGACCCCATGAGAAGCTGAGTTGATATAGCCATGTCCGTCTGTCCGCCCGTCCGTCCGTCCGTCTGTGCATATGCGTTTTACTCAGCCGTCTTATCGGGCTGAAATTTTTTTTCGTTGTTTTTTATTACTCGGGAAAAATAAAGTATGAAAACCATCAGGATCGGACCACTATATCATATAGCTCTAGAAGAACTAGAAGAAACATTTTTATAAAAATTGGAGTATGCTATGAAATTTACATATGTGATATAAAACACCGGATCCGAAAATCTGAATGTGATCGAATAAATATAACACAAATTACAGTCAACATAATAATCGGTTCTGCTCCCAGCTCTGCCGGCAGCGCTGCTTGCTGTCTACTACGTCTTTCGTCATCAAAAGAGTACATGCATACACACACAGACGCAACGCTACATAAAGTGTATGTGTATGCGTGCGTTGCTTTGCTTTGGGAATGAGGGAAGAAGAAGAACAAATTGTAAAATAGAGAGCAAAATTGTTTTGTTTGTATATTGATGAATTGAGTTGCAGAAAACAAACATGTAAAATTATTATTACCAAGAACTGCAAGGGTATATAAACTTCGGCATAGCCGATGTTAGCTTCTTTGATATTTAAATATTGGAATGCGTCTTGGCATTCAACTGTCCATTCAAAGATAACATTCTTTTTACATAATCTTGTTATATGCGGGGAATATTTGGCGAAGTTTTAATGAATCGTCTATAATAATTGCAAAAGGCTACAAAACATCTAGCGCTATCCGCATTGTGCGGGACTGGGTAATTCATGATGCCGTCATATTTATTGTCATCTGGACGTATTCCTTTATCTGTGCATTTATGACCAAGAAAAGTCACCTCATGCATAAAAAATGAACATTTTTCTGGATGTAGCTTTCCCTGCATTTGTCAAAAATATCTGTTAAGTTTTCAAGCATGTGTTTTTCGGAACAACCTATAACTATTAAGTCATCTATGTAAAGGAATGCTTGTGAAGTTTCTAATCCAGAGAATGCAATAGTATTCATCCTCTGAAATGAGTTAGGCGCTATTTTTAAACCGAAATGTAATCGCTAGAAACGATACGAGCTGTTGCTCGTTGAAAATGACGTTATATCTCTTGAACTTTTTTCGAGTTCAATTTGGTGGAACCCTGACATAAGGTCAAGACACGAAAAATATTTTGCTCGCCCTAGTTGATCTAAAATGTCATCAATTCTAGGGAGTGGAAATTTATCGGACAATAATTTTTTGTTTATTTGACGATAGTCAATCACAAATCGCCATTTCTTTGAATCTGAAGTCGGAGATGATTTTTTGGGGACAAGTAAAAATGGGCTATTATATTCAGATACAGAAGGTTCGACTATTCCGTCGGTGATCAATTTTCCGACTTGCTTCTGTATCTCGTTCAACTGACTGTGTGGGCTTCTGTAATTTTTGACATATACTGGTTCATCATCCTTTAATCCCAGTTTCTGTTTGTAGAAATTATTTGTAGTGATTGGTTCTGTTTCCAATCCGAATATATCGCTGTATTTGGTGCATAAGCTTGAGAGCTGTGACTTAAATTGTGAAGGAAAATTCTTTGATAGTTGAGATAATACAAACTTTTCCCTAGTTTCATTATTATTTTTGAATACTTCGTACTTCGAAAGTGATTTATATGCCAAGTTATTTGTTTTGACTACTTGATCTCTATTTGTAGTATTAAGTAGTCTTATGAATGCATTTTTTGTTGTTGCTATTGTACTAGCTATGTAAATACCATGTTTAATTTCCTGGTTTGGAATCAATACACTGTCTTCTTGGGAATTTAATTGAATTTTTCGAATAACTTGGGATCTTGCTGGCTGAAGTATTAAGTTGTTGCCAGAACTGTATGTTATTGGTACATAAATTGGATATTTAAGGTTATCGGGTCTGATTATAAAGTCGATTCCTAATATGCCATCGCATGGAATAGCGATATGTAAATCCACGATATGAATGTCGTGTTGGATTATATATTTAGTTGTCTGTATCTCAAAAGAGGTTAAACCTTTTGATTTTGTTACCTCCTGACTTATTCCTTTTATGTCTTTTATACAGTTAACGTTTATGTCATGATAGACATCAGAATTTTCTTTGACTATTGAAATGTCCGCATAATGTCGGATAATTTCTATAATAAAGGACAGTATTTGGCTGTCCAGTTGCTACCGTGCAACTGTCTACAAATTTGGATATGGCACCATTCATGGTGTTGAAGGTGCCATCCTGCATGATAAGTTTTACCTTATCAATTGCGCAATTCTTCGTCATTGCCTTAACTGCAAACTGTTTAGAATAACTTCTGGCTAACGCAACGGGTAGTCCGTCCGTTATGTACGCACTTTCTAGAGCTTTTGTCATCGGCTCAACCTCTGAAGTATATTGGTTAGCAGTTTTGTTGCGTTGCTGTAGATTCATCATAGTTGCCTCATTTCCGACTAGGTTTCTGGCAATACCTTCTAGCTTTGTTTTTATACCCTTGTAAAAAGGGTATATTAATTTTGGTCAGAAGTGTGCAACGCATAGAAGGAAGCATTTCCGACCATATAAAGTATATATATTCTTGATCAGCACGACGAGTTCAAATAGCCATGTCCCGAATCGGATCACTATATCATATAGCTCCCATACAAATGGCAAAGTCACGAACAGTGACTTTTCGAAATAACTTTGTTGTTTTCTGAGCTATTGTCATGAAATTTAATATTGGTGAGTTAATTACACATATAAACTACTGTGCCAAATTTGATCAAGATATATCATATAGCTCCCGTAGGAACGATCTTTCGAAAACAGTGACTTTTGTCAATAACTTCGTTACTTTTGACGCGATTGCTTTCAAATTAAACATTTGTTAGTTTAATATATCTGCTAATGACTGTGCCGAAATTGATAAAGATCGGGTTACTATATCATATAGCTCCCATAGGAAAACAGTGACTTTGATCAATATCTTCGTTTTTTCCTATGCTAAGATTGTACGCCGTTCTTTCGCAAACATTAACCTTTTTAGCTTGAACATTTTCCCATTTTGATGGCTATAGGTAAGGAAAGAGTTACCATAAAAGTTGCAAGGGTATACAAACTTTGACACGGTCGAAGTTAGCCCCGGCCCTCTGGTTATTATTCAAATAGCTAATTGTTCGTGTTCGCCTTTTATGGATTCTATAATTTCCAATGCATCGAGAAAACTTAATAGGTTTTCTGCTTTACCATCCAATACTGGTATAAGCTTTGATGCAGTGTTGATAAAATCAGTATTTGACTGTGCCATTGTAATACATTTTTCTTCAACTACACTCGAGCTAGTGTCTGAATCTGTAGAATCGTCCAAATCAGACATTAATATAGCGGGGATAGTGAGATTATCTATTTCTTCTTCTTCCAAATCCTTTTGGTCGATATTAATAACTTCTTTTGATTCTGGTTCTTCACCAGTTTCAATTGTTACTGAGGTATTGAGAATATTAGGTATTGATTTAACGAGGTCGAACTTTTCTCTAATAGTTGTCAAATTGGATCTTAGTCTGATCAAAAACTTTGATACGTGACTTATGCGATTTGTCGAATTCTGCTTTAATGTTTGATGTTCGAGTTGAGAGGTCCGGGGCAGTCGGTCTATTTTGGAGGGTCTCTTTTAAAAATTCAATCTCATTATAATGTGATTGAGCAAATAGCAGCCACTTTATGTGTGCTATTCTTTTGTTAATTTTTCTGACCTCCATGTACCATCACGCACACTCTACTCACTCAGACGTTTTTTTTTTTTGCATATCCTCCTTGTATAGTTGCCACAATCTTCCCGATACGCTGCTCCTTGTGACTTTAGTCACTGTCGCCATGTATTATATGTATTGTTGTATTATGTTCCATTATATTATCCAGTCATAAAATAAGCATGTGTTCTTTACGAATGTCTTTTATTGAGTGAATTTGGTTCTCTTAGCTAAAGGCTTGCTAGCTGTCGGCGCAACGGCAGAGCAGCCGTTTTATATATACATTATATATAAGTAAAGTAACATAATGTAAGACGGGCAGAGAGTGTGAGTTATGCATAGCGGTCAGTATGGGAAACATGCTGACTCGGCTCTAAGCGATGAATGCAATGAGTGCATATCATATTACGTTTGCACTTGAAATGTGTGCGGGCACTTGGCACGCTGTCGCTGAGTGACAAAGGCAATGCCCTATGCATATTCGGCTAACAAAGTGTTGCCGCTCAATATTTATGTTGAGTAATAAGAACTCGTTCGTGCATACACTACATTAGCATTTGCTGGGGGATGCCAGGAAAAACACAGAAAATAGCATGGCTTGTACTGACTTTTGCCCTTTGTGAAAATGTGTTAAATTTAACGAATAAGTCGATATTTTTGAACAAATTTAACTATTAACACCATTTTACTAAAATTTGAATTTACAATTTTTTCGGTCACTGCACAGAGTTTTCGGTCAAAATGTGCAATTTTCGATAAAAGTTCCAGTTTGTTTTTTTCCTTTTTTTTTTGTGAGTCATATTCACCTGGCTTGTTAGTTTTTGGTGTAGTATATTTTTATACCCTTGCAAAAAGGGTATATTAATTTTGATCAGAAGTGTGCAACGCATAGAACGAAGCATTTCCGACCATATAAAGTATATATATTCTTGATCAGCATGACGAGACGAGTTCATATAGCCATGTCCGTCCGTCCGTCCGTCCGTCCGTCCGTCCGTCCGTCCGTCTGTCCGTCCGTCTGTCCGTCCGTCTGGATCAACGCAAACTCCTCCTAGACCGAAAGAGCTACAGAGCTGAAATTTTGCATGTAGGCTTGTATATACTGCAGAGGTTGTATATCTCGGATTCAGCCGGATCGGACAACTATATCATATAGCTCCCATACAAACCGCAAAGTCACGAACAGTGACTTTTCTCAATAACTTCGTTATTTTCTGATCTACTGTCGTGAAATTTAATATTGGTGAGTTTATTATACATATAAACGACTATGCCAAATTTGATCAAGATCGGGTTACTATATCATATAGCTCCCATAGGAACGATCGGTCGAAAACAGTGACTTTCTTCAATAACTTCGTTACTTTTGACGCGATTGCTTTCAAATTAAAAATTTGTTGGTTTAGTATATCTGTTAATGACTGTGCCGAATTTGATAAATATCGGGTTACTATATCATATAGCTCCCATAGGAACGATCGGTGGAAAACAGTGACTTTGATCGATATTTTCGTTATTTCCACATTTATGGCTAGAGGTAAGGAAAGAGTTACCAAAAAAGTTGCAAGGGTATACAAACTTTGACGCGGTCGAAGTTAGCCCCGGCCTCTGGTTTTTTTCTAACTCATATTTATGTGGGGACGCAAATATAATCCCACATTTTTTCTCCAAATTCGTAGGCCTTCATACTCAATATTCCATACAGTTTTATTGAACATAATTTATTATACATTTGTCACTTATTTATTACCTCTGAACAAGTCCAACACAAACGACCGCTTCACGAAATGGTGAATCGTCTGATGAGTTCACAATTTACAGCATATTAAACTCTGCGACTGTTGGGGTTTTCCCATGACCTTCATGATATCCTACATTATCTGCGTTCGCTTACTTGCTATCAAATCATCGACTTTATACTCAGCTCCAAATATCCTTTTGGATTCTCCCTATATTATGCAGATCTTTCTGGCAAACATAAGTGCGTTCAACTTAGTCGTCATTTTAACACCAACAACCGATCGTCTTTGGCTTCTTCAGCGAGCCTACATTTATATTGAAATCATAATTTAAGTTGGAGACTTCAAAATGCCAATTGACATTTTTATTTTTAAATACCTTTAATTGTATATATATCCACCTTACAATTAAGATTCACCAAAACAAAATAATATTATCCCTAATTTGCCTTTTGGATGCCCTACATGATACAATTATTTAATTTGATTACCGTTTATTATAAGAATCATCATTTTGGTATTTGGGTTTTCCGTAACCCTTGTGAATAAATATGATTTATAATGTTTGAGTAAAAGTCGTGTGATCTTCCTTGTGGCGAAATGAGCGGTGAGCTAAATTGTGTTGAATTTTCCCGAATCTTGCGACAGGAAAATCATTGGTTGAGAGGGTTTAGACGCGAAGCTATAATAACTTCCTCATAGTTTCCCTATTCCTGCGATACTAATATACTCTTTCTCTCTATCCTTCTAGTTCATTTCTTTGTTCAGTAATTGTGTAATTGTTATACCCTTGCAAAAATAAAGTATATATATTCTTGATCAGCACGACGAGTTAAAATAACCATGTCCGTATATGCTGTATATGCTGCACAGTTTGTTTATCTCGGATTCGGCCGGATCGGATCACTATATCGTATAGCTCCCATACAAACGTCAAAGTCACGAACAGTGACTTTTCTTAATAACTTCCTTATTTTCTGAGCTATTGTCGTGAAATTAAATCTTTATGAATTTGTAACACTAGAAAAACGACTGTTCCAAATTTGATCAAGATCGGGTGACTATATCATATAGCTCCCCCACCGATCATTCGAAAACAGTGACTTTGGTCAATAACTTCGTTACTTTTGAAGCAATTGCCATAAAAACTTTATATTTCTCAGTTTAACATAAGTATTAATGACTCTACCAAATTTGATTAAGACCGGGCGACTATATCATATAGCTCCCATGGGAACAATCGGTTGTGAACAGTGACTTTGATCAATAACTTCTTAATTTCCTAAGCCGTTTTTTCGCAAACATTAGACCTTTTACACAAATACAAACTTTGACGCGGTCAAAGTTAGCCCGGCCCTCTGGTTTTATTTTACATACGGTGTGTATTGAGTAATACTGGTCCAAAGAATCCCCCAAAAATCTGTTTGCTAGCTGACAGCCAGTCCCAGCCGGTCCAATTTTCTCGATACATTAAGCCCGCAGGTGTTGGCTTCGGCCTAATTTGTGGTGCTCTTGTCCATCATAAAATCTGATGATTATGGAGACTTCCTATATAGGCCGAACCCGACCAACTCTTGGATCAAGGTTCTTTGACTAAGAGGGGATGTACATGATTTGGATTCAGTCCGTGTTGTGTACATTACATAATTTTGGCGCCCAACTAGGTGGCTTGTTAGACTTCTATACAGTTTTTCGGTTCAACCGTGGTTCTTTAAAGGATTCAAGCTGAGATGAGGTGTTCAAGAATTTTAGGTTCATTTTTCATATCTTTTTACCTCTTATTCTATCTCTTAATAAAATCCCCAGCCTTTTTATCTGTCCTCTGCTGTCAAATATTATTATTTTCTTTTCATTTCGCTTTCTTTTTGTATTCACGGATAGTTGGTTGAGCGATTTATTCATTATTAATGCAGATATTTGGAGAATCCGTAGAGGCGCTTAAGCATGAATCGGTGAGTATACTTAGAAACATATACAAACTCTACAATATAGTATTAGTTTTAATATATATTATAGGCTGTGTTTTTCTTGAAATTCGTCAATTTGATTGTTTCGATTTTACGACCAGATACCATAATAGGCTTGTGATGTCGGCGTTAGGATTCTAGTTATTGATTTCATTTATTTCTTTTAATTACAATAGAACAAATATTTCAACGGATATCATGTATTGACTGCTTAATCATCTGGAACTGCCAGATATTTGGCTAAGCCCTAATTCTGACCGATGATACAAAGTGAGTTCAGTTTATGATGTTGGTTGATTAGTCTTTTCGTTTTGGATTTGATATAGACGCTTAGGTCTAGGACGACTAGATTTCTCTATCCCTTCATAAATAAATGTCTGAGATAGTTCAATTCTCCCTCTATATTAGTACAGCACCTATAATTTTGATCAACCTCAACTTGAAAAAAAGTAAGATAATCATTATATGATTAAATATATTAAAACAAATTAAATAAAGTATCTGTTGTAACCAGAAGCAGAATGTACAATTTGCTCAAAAGTATTATTAGAAACAGAAGATCTTAGGATTACTAAATGTAATCATCTCTTCCATCAGGAGTGGTTAGAAAATTATATACAAGATCAACAGGAATGTCACTTCTGTAAGAAATTATGCCACCAGAAAGATTTAGATCAATTTGTTATGTCAGATCCAGCCGTGGTCCCATAAGTAATAGAAACAAGAAACCTATAATACTAGATCTCAATCGAAATCAAGTAATGTACCATCTCCGACTGGTCAGTTAAAATCAGGTTCTAGGGTAGTATATTGATATCTAAAATCATTTAACGTAAAGAACTCAATCTGTAACATTTTGTTGGAAGTATAAACAATTCAATATATACGCAATAAAATATAAGTGTGCACTTGAATATGTTTATATGTATGTGGGAAACGGTAATGCAATCCACTTTTTCCTCTCGCATTTCTAGGCCGTTTTACTCACAATCATACAGTTTTATTAAACATTATATTTTAACTTTTATCATTTAGCTATTACATTACTATATTATTTTTTCGAGCAGGTACTAGACACCCGTCTACTCTCTTTTTTATGATAATGATGGTTTGTCATCGATATCGTTGGTAACGTTTAAATTATGCACCTCTGAACTGGTTCAATACAATCGACAGCTTCTCGTCTCTCGGTCCATTCCCACACTTGGCCGGGAATCGTCTGATGAATTCACTTGACCATTCCACAATATCATGTACTGTTGTGGAACTTCGACAGTTGATGTTTTCCCAGGACCTTCGTGATTTCCTACCTTTTCTACGTCATATCGTCCAAGAGACTTAACTTTTGCCACCCTATATGGCCCAAAATATTTAGCCTTAAGTTTTAATCCTGAGCTTTCCTAGTGTGTTCAACTTCCAGCCCTTCTACCGCTTCCTCTTCCAAAAGTTCTTATAACTCAGGGAAACTATTAGTCCTCATCTCAACCCCGGTTAATAATTTAAAAGGCGACAGTTTTGTGCTTCTAGGGCGTGTACTATTGATTGCTTATTACACTCTTTCAACGTACCTATACCACATAGTCGGATTTTCATAACAAAGTTTTGTTAACATAGGAATAATTATTTTATGGATACGTTCAACTTGACCATTTCCCCTAGGTACTCCGGTAACTATCATTAAATGCTAAATGTTTTGCTCTTTACAATAATCTCCCGACTGGTGAAAAACAAATGCAGCACTTCTATCTGATATAATAAGCCCTGGATTTCCAAAAACTGATGCTTGACGCCTGAGTCTTTCTATTACCGCTTCTGACGCCGTATTCTTTGTTGGACAGAGCCACACAAATTTCGAAAACGTCGACAACTACAAATAGATAATTATAACTCTTTGCTGTCGGCTCTAAGCGATAAATTTAATGAGTGCATATCATATTACGTTTGCACTTGAAATGTGTTCGGGCACTTGGCACGGTGTCGCTGAGTGACAAAGGCAATGCCATATGCATATTCGGCTAACAAAGTGTTGCCGCTCAATATTTATGTTGAGTAATAAGAACTCGTATGTGCATACACTACATCTTCCTCCTTTTGTAAAATAAGGTAATTTCATGAAGTTATTTTAATTCTTATTGTCTATAAATTTAAGAAATTTTATTTGCTTTTTTTTTGTTGTTTTGTTTTTTTTGTTTTATATATATATGATTTTGTACTTAATAACAATAAAGAAAATGTAATGATCAAAGATATTCATATATCAAAAATATTTACACTGGCGGTATCGCCATCGTTCAGATAAAAATAAGAGAATAAGGTTTCTTTATTAACAATAATATAATTTACTAGGAAAAAGACGTTATGGAGTAAAATATTTATTTCTATACTATTGATATCCTTGATTTTTTCCCCAAAGAAAAAAACAGCAAAATTAAACAAAATTCAATGGTTAGCGGAAAAAATTTCTTGTGGCCCCGAACATCTCCGATGTAAGTTTTATAACTCATTTCATTTTTATACCCTTGCAAAAAGGGTATATTAATTTGGTCAAAAGTGTGCAACGCATAGAAGGAAGCATCTCCGACCATATAAAGTATATATATTCTTGATCAGCACGACGAGACGAGTTCAAATAGCCATGTCCGTCCGTCCGTCCGTCCGTCCGTCCGTCCGTCCGTCCGTCTGGATCAACGCAAACTCCTCCTAGACCGTTAAAGCTACAGAGCTGAAATTTTGTATGTAGGCTTGTATATACTGCAGGCGTTGTATATCTCGGATTCAGCCGGATCGGATCACTATATCATATAGCTCCCATACAAATGGCAAAGTCACGAACAGTGACTTTTCTTAATAACTTCGTTATTTCCTGAGCTATTGTCGTGAAATTTAATATTGGTGAGTTAATTTCACATATAAACGACTACGCCAAATTTGATAAGGATCGGGTAACTATATCATATAGCTCTATAGGAACAATCGGAGGAAAACAGTGACTTTGATCAATATCCTCGTTCTTTCCTATACTAAGATTGTAGGCCGTTCTTTCGCAATATAAGCCTTTTTAGATAAAACGTTTTTCTACTTTAATGGCTATAGGTAAGGAAAGAGTTACCAAAAAAGTTGCAAGGGTATACAAACTTTGACGCGGTCGAAGTTAGCCCCGGCCCTCTGGTTTTAAAAGTAATGTTAAATGAAAATAAAAAAATACTAATAGGTTGTCACGCCTCCTTTAGCCTGTATAACTGCCATAATTCGCGACGGCATTGTATCAACAAGGACTCGCAGAGTATCCTCTGTAATAACGTTGTCCCAAACATTTTCCAAGGACGAAATCAGCTGCACCTTATTTTGTGGTTTCATGTCTGCCACTTTTCGTTTCATTTCGTGCCATAAGTGCCCAATAGGGTTTAGGTCGGACGAATTTCCCGTCCTTAAACACTTTTGTTAATTAAAAAAAGACAAAAATTTTGTAAATATTTTATTTAGTAATTTTGTGTTTGGAAAAGGTGACAACATCAAATAAAAACAATACTTGCACATTTGGCTCGATGGCGTAGTGCAGAGTCGACTTGGAAAATTGCATACTAATTCTACGATTTTTTGGTACTGGCAATAGAAGAGCATTTGTCATTTCTTAGTAATACTTTATCTCCTAATGATATATCTATATTGTTAACTTTCTGAACATATAGTATCTTATTTTCATTCTTATGCTCTTCTAGCATTACCTCTTTTATATGCTACTTATAATCTATATTTGCTTTCTTTAGCATAATCATCTATAATATATATTGCTTCTAAGCTATCTATGCTATTAAATTGTTTTGGTAAATTACTTGTTTTACCAAATACTAGCTCATATGGACAATAAGTATGTGCCATAGAGGGGATCGTGTTGAAACAAAAGACAAAATATTGAAGCCATACGTCCCAATCAGTAGTCCGATGTGTAGAGTCGTATGTATTCATTAAAAGTTCTACAACTTCTTTCTATTGAGCCAACTGTCTGGTGGTGGTGTGTTGTAGATGTAATATTTTTAATATTTAAATATTTGCACAATTGTCTATAATTGAATTCTTGTATTCCGTTCCCATGTCCGTAATGAACGTCTTCATTGGACCGTACTTCAGGATAAAAGATTCAAATATTGCTTTAACTACAGAATTAGCATTCTTATTCGGAACAGGTATGGCAACTAAATACTTAGTTAAATCACATAATAAAGTGACTGCATACTCGTTTCCATTTTCTGATTTTGGTAGTGGACCAATAGTGTCCACTATCACTCTGTCGAAAACATTTATGTGTGTGTCTGTTATTGTTAGTGGGGTCTTACGTATAGCAATGTAAGTTAAATGACAATTGGTTCCTCAACATCCCGCCCCCCTGAAACTCCGTTTCTGAACCCGGTAGGGCTGCAATCTTTGTGATAGGGCGAGTGACTTCTCCTGATTTGGTGAGAACCTGAACCGCTCTGACGAGGCCATCATCTCTTGTGAACACCTGAGTTACCCGTCCTAAGAGCCATGCCGATGGAGGCGCGTTAGAGTCCTTGATCAGTACAAGATTACCGATCGCAATGTTTGGTAACTTGATGGTCCATTTCGGGCGCTGTTGTAGCGATGTCAAGTATTCTTGATGCCAACGTTTCCAAAATCCTTGAAGCATTGCTTGAACATGCTGCCAGTAGCTCAATCGATTGGCCGGAATCTGCAAATAGCTGTCTTCAGGAACTGCTGTATATGTTCTGCCAATTAAAAAATGTGCCGGTGACAGGTAGGCAATTTCAGTATCCGATGCTGTGCACAATGGTCGCGAATTAACGACAGATTCTATTTGCGAGAGCAGTGTGTGCATCTGCTCAAAGGTGAGGACGTTGGTTCCTATTACACGTCGCAAGTGCAGCTTAACCGAGCGTACTGCCGACTCCCACTTACCACCCCAGTGTGGTGAATATGGAGGAATAAAATTCCATTTGATACCCTGATCCGCAAGCGCTTTTGAAACGACATCATTGTGCTCGCGTGAAGCGAGAAGCTGTACCATTTCGTCTAGTGCACGTTTTGCGCCAACAAAGTTACGTCCGTTATCGCTATACATTTGGGAGCGTTTCCCACGACGAGCCATAAAACGTTTTAATGCCGCCAAGAATGTGTCGGTGCTGAGATCAGTGGCCAGCTCCAGATGAAGAGCTGAAGTAACCATACATACAAACAGGCAAATGTAGCCCTTTTCCTTCCTGGGGTTTCGTCCCTTGTGAACCTTCAACAAGATAGGTCCAGCATAATCGCATCCAGTATGCTCAAATGGAAAGGCTTGTCGCACTCGAACAGCCGGTAAATTGGCCATAAACTGATTTGCTGTGTGATGGCGCTGTCTAAAACAGTTTAAACACTCATGTGTGATACGTCGAATAAGATTTCGTGCGCCAATGATCCAATATTTCTGGCGAATTATTACAAACATTGCTGAAACTCCTGGATGAAGATTGACCTTATGCTCATGTTTCAGCAGCAATTCCACAAGGCGATGTTGTTTCGGCAAAACTACTGGATGCTTGGCATCTGCAGGCAATTGCGACCTTTCCAAACGTCCACCCACACGTACAATTCCATCTTCGTCAACGAAGGGAGATAGTTTGCTAAAAATTGATCGTCGCTCCACAGATTGCTTCCTCAAAAGCAGCTGTCTATCGTCATTGAATTGATTTTGTGCCTGCCGTAGGCAAAACTTCCTTGCTCTGGTGATTTCATCGAACTTTAGAGGTCCTGAATATTTAGACTTGCTTGATCGGATTCGATGAACGAAGCGGAATACATATGCGACCACTCGAACCAGTCTGATCCAAGATGATGTCCTTCCGAGTAGTACCTCAAATGGGGAATCCTCAATATCCTTGGAAATGGTTGTCAAGATTTTGGTTTTGAACTCAAGTTCTGCTGCTGGCTTGAGAATTGAGCAGCAAGTTGGTGGTCTATTCATTGTCTCTGAGTATAGTGTACAGTCGTGCAGCCAAGATGGTCCCTTCCACCATAGATCAAAGTTAATTAAATCACTCGCTAGCATGCCTCATGATGCACAATCCGCAGGATTCTCTTTAGTGCTGACATGTCTCCAAGCGCTACGTGGTATGGTCTCTAGTATTTCTGCGGTTCGGTTGGCAACAAAAGTTTTAAGTTTACAGGGTTGATGCGAAAGCCATGACAAAACGATTGTAGAATCGGTCCATGCGTGTATCTTAACATCCTTCTGGCGCAGACCAGACCTTACTGCTTGGAATAAACGAGCTAATAGTAGAGCTCCGCAAAGTTCCAACCGTGGCAACGACTACTGCTTTAATGGTGACACTCTTGTTTTAGCAGCAATGAGTGCCACTCCGATGCTTCCATCTAGGTGTGTCACACGGTTGTAGATGACAGCAGAGTAAGCCTTTAACGAAGCATCTGAAAATCCATGCAGTTCGATGTCATCGGATTGATTGTCTACAAATCGAGGTATCTTCAGTTTCCTTAACGTGAAAATGTCCTTTCTGAATGTTTGCCATAAGTGCGCTTGCTTCGTTGGCAGTTCCGAGTCCCAGTCCAGATTAAGCAGCTATAATTCTAGAAGCAGAATTTTAAACTTGATCACCACTGGCGCCAAAATGCCGAGTGGATCAAAGATGCGTGCCGTGTCAGACAGCACTTGTCGTTTCGTACAAGCCATATGTTCCGATAATGAAACCTTATATGTTAGGACGTCTTCTCCAGGACGCCAATGCAGCCCAAGCACCTTTGCTGCCATCTTTGAGAAATCGATTTCATTTCCCTCGTTGCTGGCAATTCGTTTACTATTCGAGACCCATTTGCTTAGCTCCAATTGTTCCCGTGACATAAGGAGTATCAGCTCTTCCTTAATGTCGAGCAGTTCTTGTTCGTTCATGGCTCCTGTCAGTACGTCATCGACGTAGAAATCATCCAAAAGTATCCTAGCCGCCCTTGGAAACTCGTATTCGTGATCAGTTGCCAGTTGTTCCAGCACTCTAACTGCCAGAAACGGTGCACATGCCGTGCCATAGGTGACTGTGGTCAACTTGTAATGCTTCAATGGTTCCTCAGGGTCTTCTCTCCAAAGGATTCGTTGAAAATTCTGAGGTTCATTTTGACGATGTCCGCAGAAAATACGAATTTGTGCATTCGAAAACGCAGACAAACATTGAAGAGGTTGCGTTGTATACATGGGCCAATGTGAAGTGCGTCGTTAAGAGATCGTCCATCCCGATCTTGAAATGATCCATCGAACACCACCCGCAGCTTGGCGCCTATGACTGGATGGTGTGGCAAATAGAATGACTTCTTACATACGTTTGTGGCTTCGTCTGCAGCTACTTCCTTCATGTGACCCAGCTGGATATACTCCCTCAAAAACTGAGTATATTTTAACTTCAAACTGGAGTCCTTCAGTAGACGACGCTCGACTGCGAGAAAGCGCGTTCTCGCTCCTTGAAATGTATCCGCAAATTGTGGGTTTAGTTCCTTGAATGGCAAATCGACTATGTATCTTCCATTCGAGTTGCGGTTGTGGGTACGCCGGAAGTGCGTTTCGACCTTTTCATCCTCTTCGTTTACAGTTGTATGTGATGGAACTTCGTCTAGTTCCCAAAATCTTTGCAGTAGTCCATCTATATTAACCGTAGTCAGCAATGACGTAGATGACGTTTGCAATCTTGAAGTGCACACCGATGTGATTACCCATCCAAATATGGTGTTAACTGCAATAGGGTGCCCTTGACCATCGCATAACTTCTCTCCGGTGAGAACTAACCAAATGCAATCATTGCCCAGCAAAATGTCGATTGAGGCATTAGTTCTGAAGTCAGGGTCCGCCATTTGGTATCCATTAAATACCGACAGTGATGAAGCATCAATGTTTTCACGTGCCAATGGTGAGGTTATCTTTCCTAAAATGTGAGCTTTAATATCGATGCAATGACTCGACACACGAGACATCATCTGAAGAGTGCAGAAACCTCTGGTTATTCCCGCCTTGACGTCTGAGATGCCCGATGTGGCAACTCGAAATAGCGAACGTGCAAGCCCCAACGTCTGTACGCACCGTTCCGAAATGAATGACAAGTCTGAAGCGCTATCCAATAAAATACGGCACGTCAGCAAGGCTCCTTGAGAATTTCGGACGTGTACCAATGCAGTAGGTAGAGTGCTTCTTCGTTGGCCATTTGGCTTCCTGGGTCTGGTAACATTCATCATTGCTATCGCTGATGCCGCTGGGGACTCCTCAGAAGCCTGGCCTAAGTTGCCTTGGTGCTGCTCTGAGCTATTTTGCTGTGTAGAATGGCCTTCAGAATGCAGCATAGAATGATGGCGACGCTTGCAATACTTGCAAGAAGACTTCGAGCCACAAGCTCTTACTCCATGTCCAGTTCTCAAACAATTAAAACACATATGTTTCTCCTTCGCAAAGGTGTAACGTTGCGTGACAGTCAAGCTCTGGAATTGAGGTCAAGCCGACAGTATGTGCTCAGTACTATGACATTTCATACAATTACCTGTAATGGCAAGCATGGTGCGTGCTTGCCTTTTTCCTTTTTCATCCCTCGGTTTGCTCGCTGCATGATCGACCACTTGACTGAGCTCAAGGCGATCGCATCGTGAGTCCAAAAACTTGAGCAACTCTTCAATGGTAGGATTTTCAATATCCTGGCTTTTGTCGATCCATTCACGTCGGGTAGCCTAATCAACCTTGTTGATGAGCAAGTATATGAGCCAACAGTCACGGCCCGTTTGTCCAGAAGCGTCTAAAGCCCGAATAACATCACTGGCTCCGCATGTCAGAGCGCGTAGCGATGATGAGTTTTGCCCAACAGCTTTTGGCAAGGCGGTGAATGTGTCCATCAGTAAATTCACCAAGTAACGGGGCTTTTCATATCGATCACTCAATGATTTCCATGCAACGTCGTAATTTGATGCCACCACGGGCAAATGCTGGATGAGTATCGCTGCTTCTCCTATGACGCATGACTTCAGGTGATGAAACTTTTGGATATTCGTCAAAGTTGTCTTTCCGTGAATGGTACTCTCGAACAGGTCTTTAAAGGCATGCCATTCCTTGTAATCTCCACCGAAGGGCTTAATGTTGATTTTTGGTAATTCACAATCTCTTGTTGCCGGTGTGGCAACCGACTGTGAGCCTGACGAAGACGAAGATTGCTGTGGCGAGAGCAATCTCTCAACCAATAGTTGCTGCTGCTCCATTTGCCATTGCTGGTGTTCCATTTGACTCTGCATCTGGAGTTCCATTTGACGCTGCTGGTGTTCCATTTGACCCTGCATCTGGAGTTGTAGTTGTTGCTGTTGATTCTGCATTTGTTGCAGAATTCCTTGGAAGAGCGAACCCTCGTTAACAGCCGCGCAGATTTCTTCCAACTTGCCAGACGGAGCCAAGGCAGCTCGTAAAGCCTTAAGGCGGGCATTTGCTATTTCATATTTCTCCTCGTATATCCCGAAGTCTTCGGTAGGGTCCACATAACCCTCTAGTTTGTCGTATTTGTCCAATTCGTCGCCAGACTTCACGAACTCGTTCCACGCATTGGACAAGGTTCCAATTTGGTGTCAATTGTGAAGACGTCGGCATCCTGTGCAGGATTCTCTGCATATCCAAATATGCGGGTAATGGTTGTCTTCAATCTCCCTCTGGCCTTTATGAATATTTTCATTTCCTCCATGATGAAATACCAAGAAATCTCCACTGCTTGTGTGGACCAAAAATTTCAAGACGCGTGTTTCTCCCAGAGATGTGTTCCCTCACGATCTCGTCGATTATATCGATAACAGATACCGATAGGCGAGTGGCGCCACCGTTTGTCCGCGCTTTTTCCAATAAGCACGCGATTGCCTATTCGATAGTAGGCCAGAACTATCGACTACTAACATTGAGGTTAACAATTAATTGCAACCACGTTGCAACAAATTATTAAGCAATGAGTAACAAACAAACAATGCCCAACGATCCGGCTCGAAGGACCAATTTATGATGAACAATAAACCACTGTGTTTAATATCTCATAAGAACTTAACTTTATTTTTACTTCAATGTTACTGAACTGTGTCTGCCACTGCCAGAACACGTCTTGATCGTTCGTTTGCTTGCTTATTACTAAAATTTCAATTCTTACGCAACTACGTAGGTCATATAGGTTTATAACGAGTGACAGAGACAGAGCATACCAGACTGGCGCCAGTATATTCTAGATCACTTAAGAGAAAATACAAAAACAAAAGCATTGTGAGATGTGCAAGATCATTCATGAGTCTCTGCCTTGCTGCGTATAGCAATGTAAGTTAAATGACAATTGGTTCCTCAACTGTGTGACCAAATTCGGTTATCGGGGAAATTCACTGATACGAAGAGCGGGCCTTTTTAAAATATTCTTAATGTTTACATTCGGCCAATCCTCACACTTGATCGTCCTCGATCATACAATATAACATACAACATACAATATACATATTACAAACAGAAGCTCACAGTTTTATCACACGCATGCATCCACGGCTTGAGTCGGGCTGATTCTAAGATACCTTTGTAGGGCAATTGAGTAAGTTGACAATCGTCAATATCAGTGACTTCGTAACGGTCATTTGGAAGAACTCGATTTATCTTATAAGGACCACGGTACTTAGGAGCGAACTTTATGCACGACCCAGGAGTGACATCAACATTGCGAATGGCAACAAAATCATTGACTCTGTAGGATAAAGGTGCCTTATGCCTTAAGGCGTACCGCTTTTCATTGCGCTCCTGCGATAATTGAATTTTCGCACTGGCCTCTTCCCTAGTGGCCTCAAGGTTACGGCGGTTTTCTGAACTAAATTTCTCGTCAAGATACTCGGTTAATTCGTCTACTAAGGGGCCTCGCTGATCGCAACCAAACAACAACATTGACGGAGTTTTACCGGTACTACACTGCACTGAGTTATTAATAGCGAACTCCACACGATTAACTAATTTATACCAATCGGCTTAAGCTAAAGGTTCTGACAGCTTTCCCAACATTGGGGTCAACACACGGTTCACACGTTCGACCTGCCCATTGGCTTGAGGGGCAGCAGTCGCTACTTTAATGTGGTCAATATTTCGGTTTTCTACAAACTCAGCAAACTCAAACGACGTAAATCACGTACTTCTGTCGGATATAACTCTTCTTGGTCTGCTATAATAATCAAAATATTTTTCTAAAGCGGCGGTAACTTCTTTGGTACTAGTGGAATTTACGGGATACAATTTCACAAACTTTGTAAATGTGTCAATCACTACTAAAAGGTGCTTTCTTTTCGATGTAACACTCGGTAAGGGACCTAAGTGGTCAACATGAATAGTATCAAATGGAATCGGACTTTTCGGAATACTATGCAAGGTTCTATTATGTATAGTTCTTGGAACACTATGTAGAATACACGGCAGACAAACTTTTATAAACGACTCAACCTTTGGATTCATTAACGGGAACCAGTACTTTTCTTTGAAGTTGTTTACACATTTATCAACGCCTAAGTGACCTAGTTTCTCGTGACACCTTCTTATTAATTCCCCTTGCATGCGAACCGGTGCATACAAACACAGTCTTTCCTTAGCATTTCTTTTGTACACTATACCATCTATTAACTCAAATCCAACATCATTGCCTTTTTCTAAATTTTCTCTTAGTTTTCGGATATCCGGATCTCTTATTTGTTCTGACTGCAATAATAAATCAACATCCTGCGGAGACGCACCCATTACACCAACTAGGTTTGCCGACTCATTTCGATCGAGCTGGTCACTTCTTTCGCTTTGGTTACATAGTAACGATTATTTTCTCTCTTGTATTCTTCTCAATCTCGGATCAACAGAACTTTCATCTAAAGAGACGCAAAGTTTATTCTTAACCAGTTTTAACCGACTTCTTTCTAAACATTGCTCACACGGCCTGAAACAACTCTTCGCTAAGTGAACACACGGGTTTGTCCCAAACGGTCCTAAATAATTCTTCCCTAAAGGAGCACATGGTTTTATTTTACACGGGTTTATCTCACACGGGTCTATCGTACACGGGTTTTTCTCACACGGTTTTATCTCACACGGGTTTTTCTCACACGGGTCTATCTCACACGGTTTTGTCGCACACGGGTCTATCTCACACGGTTTTGTCTCAAACGGTGTTATCTCACACGGGTCTATCTCACACGGTTTTGTCTCAAACGGGTCTATCTCACACGGTTTTGTCTCAAACGGTTTTAAACAAATTTTCCCTAAAGGAACGCACGGTTTTATCTCAAACGGTTTTAAATAATTCTTCCCTAAAGGAGCACTCTGTTCTAGAACGGCATACGGTCCAATCGAATCTCTACTAAACGCATTTTTCTCTGAGGGGACACACGGTTCTATCAAATCGCTTTCAAACTCATTCAGTTTATCGAACTCACATCGTTCAGCGCAACTTTCATCTTGAATGGCACACAGCTTGGTCAAATCTCCACCAGACTCACACGGTTTAACGCTACTTTCCTCAAAAGTAATTTACGGTTCACAAGGTTCAATTGGGGCATTCTGGTCTCTCTTCACTAATAAATCGCAAGAATCAAAATCACCTTCTACACTATTCTCTAACATCTCGGTTTGCCGACTTAATGCGTCTATTTTATTTATTGATTTTTTACTCAAGGTTTGCACCAATGAATTACAATCGGTAACGATCAAAAATGGTCTGTGTTCTAAATAATCGCGAAATCGGCGCACGGCATATATTATGGCCAAAGTTTCAAGTTCAAAACTGTGATAACGGGACTCGGCGGCTGTCGCCTTTCGGGAATAATAAGAGACTGGATGCATTTTGCCATCAGTCTTAATGTGAGAAATACGTTTTTAGCGATTTTGTTCATCGGAAATGGACCACCTTGTTTAAGCAACTCAGTTAACGGTTTAGCTATGCGGGAGAAATTCGGAACAAATTTGCTTTACTGTTAAGTGGTTCTGGGTATTCTTGAATAGCTTTTAAATGTGTATTATTTGGTAAAATTCCCTTATCACTGACTTCATATCCTAAATAATCTATGCTTTTCTGTAGGAAAATGCTTTTCTTCAAATTTAGCTCTAAATTGTACTGAATAAAACGATCTAACAGTTTTGCTAACAACTTATGATGCTGATCTACGGTGCGGGTGGCAAGAATAATATCGTCCATATAAACTACAAGTTCTCGATCTCTAATTATATCACTAAGTATGTTCGATATAAATCTCTGAAATACAGCTGGTCCGTTCTTTAGACCAAAAGGCATTCTCAGATATTCGAACTGCACATCGGGTGTAACGAATGCGGTGTATTTAATTGAATCCTCTTCAATACCTACATGAAAAAAAACCACTTTTCAAATCTATGACGGAGAAAACGGTCTTGCCCTCCAGGTATTCTAGGCAATCTTCTATCAAAGGCAACGGAAATAATCCCTCACAGTCTTCTTATTTAAACCTCGATAATCAACGCACACACATGGGTGTGTCTGTTATTGTTAGTGGGGTCTTACTATGTTTCGTTATTTTAGCTTTCTGGCATTTTTGACATTTTCGTATGTACTCAGTGATATCACGAGTCATATTCTTCCAAAAATACTGTCTTTTGATTTTTGCTAAAGTTTTTGAAATGCCAGTATGACCTCCTTGTATGGGATCGTCATGGAAGTTAGACAAAATAGCTTCTTTATCTTTTGTTTATCTATTAGGGTCACCGGGTTGAGTAGCGCTACTCTTAATGTTTTTAATATTTTATTGCCCATTAATTTGAAATTATCTATTGAAGTATTTTCAAAGATATTTTCCCACGGTGCCTCTTTGAGTTGGCTGATTTTAGTTATACCGGCTTGAAGGAGACGTTTCCGACCCCATGAGAAGCTGAGTTGATATAGCCATGTCCGTCTGTCCGCCCGTCCGTCCGTCCGTCTGTGCATATGCGTTTTACTCAGCGGTCTTATCTGGCTGAAATTTTTTTTTCGTTGTTTTTTATTACTCGGGAAAAATAAAGTATGAAAACCATCAGGATCGGACCACTATATCATATAGCTCTAGAAGAAACATTTTTATAAAAATTGGAATATGCTATGAAATTTACATATGTGATAATGTTGGATATAAAACCCCAGATCCCAAAATTTGAATGTGATCGGATAAATATAACACAAGTTACAGTCAATGTAATAATCGGCTCTGCTCCCAACTCCCAACCAACCGGCAGCGCTGTTTGCTGTCTACTACGTCTTTCGTCATCAACAGAGTACATGCATACACACACAGACGCAACGCTACCTAAACTGTATGTGTATGCGTGCGTTGCTTTGCTTTGGGAATGAGGGAAGAAGAAGAACAAATCGTAAAATAGAGAGTAAAATTGTTTTGTTTGTATATTGATGAATTGAGTTGCAGAAAACAAACATGTAAAATTATTATTACCAAGAACTGCAAGGGTATATAAACTTCGGCATAGCCGATATTAGCTTCTTTAATATTTAAATATTGGAATTCATTCAACTGTCCATTCAAAGGGAACATTCTTTTTACATAATCGTGTTATATGTCGGGAATATTCGGCGAAGTTTTCAGTGAATCGTCTATAATAATTGCAAAGGGCTACAAAACATCTAGCGCTATCCGCATTGTGCGGGACTGGGTAATTCATGATTGTCATCTGGAAGTATTGTTAAAATAGTACTGTACAAGAACTTTCCAGAGCAATGCACACATGTATTCTATCTGCGTATGTATTTGAACACATACATTTATATATCTCTTTTGTATTTGAATATTGAGCTTGTCCAACTGTATTAATGGCACGCGCATTATGTTAGTCTCTAATAAACTTCTGAGTTGTACGGACGTGTTACCATTCTTTCTATTCTGCCTGCGTTAATCGGGTTGTGCGTCCCCTTCCCTCTCAACAGGTTATGTGCGCAGGGCACGGTTTTTGAATAGTAAAGTAATGAAGTGATATATTTAACGATTTATATCAGTGAGCATTAAAGCTACGAATAAGTTACGAACTTTATTCGGGAGAAGAGACCAAAAAGACAACATGAGTAATCTGTACCACATCGAGAAGTTGGACGAAAAGGCTGGAAATTTGCCCACGGTACAGGGTGTCGATCTCGGAGGATTGGATCGGAAGGCCCTAGCAAGTATTACGTTGAGCGTAAAACCATCGCAATTGCCATACATAAAAAATTGTTTAACGGCATATGAGGCGTGGACAAGACTACGAGATGTCCATCAGCCAAGGGGACCGGTGCGGAAGGTATCGCTGTACAATAAGTTGCTAAGCTTACGCATGACAGACGGTCAAGAGATGCCCAGTTTTATAAATGGTTTCTCTGATGTGATAGATCAGCTTGCAGGCGCCGGTGAGAATGAGAAGCGTATGAGAATTCGAGACGCGCGACGATTTGCCCAGTTTTGAAATTCTCTGTATAAAATTAAAGGAGGAAGCAGAACGAAAACGTCTAACTGTAACGAAAGAGAATGGGCAAGAGGCATTTGTCGCTATGCAGAACAGAAACAGAAATCAAAACACACGCACACAGAAAAATCGTTCGCAAATTACTTGTTACAAATGCGTCCGGTAAGGGCATGTCAAAGCACAGTGCGGCAAAGAGAGAGTCGATAAAAAAGAGAAAGAGTACAAGTACACTGAGAAAATAGAGAACAAGCAATGTAGCTTGATAAATGCTTTGGAAGCAGAGAATATGAAAAGAGAGAAGTGGTGCTTGGATTCTGGTGCGACGAGTCATATGTGTTGCAATAAGAGTATGTTTTCAGATTTCTCTGTACATGATGAGAAGATCAGTCTGGCAGATGCGGGGTATTTACGTGCAGAAGGCAAGGGAAAAGTCACCATTTGGACTGGAATATGTAAATTAACAATGAACAATGTACTTTATGTACCAGGGCTGGCATGAAACTTTATGTCAGGGGCGCGTGTTATTGAATATAACAGTGTTGTACATTTAGAAAAACATATGGCAAAGGTCATACAATGTGGTGAATGTATTTTAGAAGCAAAAAAGATAGGCAACTTGTTTGTTTTTGAAGCTGAATCGGAAAATCTGTTTGCTGCTGTTGGAGAAGATGTGTCATTGTGGCACAAACGCTTTGGGCATCTTAATTATACAAGTCTGACGCAAATCGCAAGTAAGGGCTTGGTACGTGGGCTAAGTGTGACAAACTTCGTGCCCAATACTCCATGTAAGACGTGCAAGGTGAGTAAAATACATGTTCAGCCATTTCCCAAGATGACAGAAAGTTGGTCCAGTGAACTTTTACAATTGGTTCTTAGTGATGTCTGCAGACCTTTTGGAACAAAATCACTAGGGGGTTCACGTTATTTCCTAACATTTATTAATGACAAATCTAGGCGAATTTTGTGTACTTCCTCAAGGGCAAAGATGAGGTTTTCGGCAAGTTTTTGGAGTTCAAGAGTCTAGTGGAGAGGCAGACAGGGAAGAAGCTAAAATGTATCCGCAGTGACAATGGACGAGAATATGTGAACAAAGCATTCGATGACTACCTCAAGAAAAACGGCCAGTTGACCATATCGTACACTTCACAACAGAACGCCGTTGCGGAACGAGCTAACCGCACTCTGGTGGAAATGTCTAGGTGTTTGTTGGCACAGTCTGGATTATGTGAGGCATTGTGGGCAGAGGCTATAGCCTCTTCAGCTTTACAGCTGTATATCTAAGGAATCGTTCGCCTACAAGCGCGCTGCCAAACCAAACGCCAATGGAAGCGTGGACTGGTAAGAAGTCATGTATCAATTATCTTAAAGTTTTTGGTTCTGTTGCAGTTGCGCTATCCAAGGGTCATCAGGAAAGTAAATTCCGACCAAAAGGAAAGGAATATCGCATGGTGGGATGTTCAAGAGAATCAAAAGGCTACCGATTATATGATGGAGAAACTCGCAAAGTGGTTGAACGAAGAGATGTTCTCTTTGATGAAAGAGATCCCTTAGAGCAAACTAATTGTACGACGGTTATGTTTGATTTGCATGGACGCATATAGGCAAAATAAGATAGCAGATGCAAATCCAGAAATAAATGAAACCGAGAGCGACGTATCAGAGGGACAGTCTGCTGAATCTGATGCTGACGAGGAATTGTTTCATAGTGCACCTGAAGAAAAGGTTGCACAAGATGAGAGCGAAATGCGGGTAGGACCTGGCAGACCACAAGTAATCAGAACGGGTAAACCTGGACGGCCGAGAAAACAGTATAATTGGTTCGATTGTGGCTGGTGAGGTGCCAATTCCATCGACCGACGAGGATGCCATAAGTGGACCATATGCATCTCAGTGGCAAGAGCCAATGGACAAAGAGTTTGGAGCTCTGGTAAAAAATCAAACTTGGGAGCTGATGGACCTAACAAACAAACAACGAACAATAGGCTGCAAATGGGTTTATAGTCTGAAAAAGAATGCGCAGGGAGAGATAGAACGTTTTAAGGCGCGATTGGTTGCGAAGGGATGCTCGCAGCAGTTCGGTGTAAACTACGTATGCACAGCATACCTCAATAGCGATCTGGAGGACGAGATTTGGGTTTTAAACCATGTAGTAGTGAGCCGTGTTTATACCAAAAACATGGTGAAGAAGACTTAACACTAATTCTTGTTTATGTTGATGATTTCCTTATAGCTTGTCGTTCGAAACAGAAGATGGATGCCATCAAAGCCGCGATATCAAACGCTTTCGATTGCACAGACAAGGGTGCAACTGAGCTATTCCTGTGTATGGAGATTCATCGAGACGGTGAGCTTGGGCCTATTACTCTAGGCCATTCTCAATATATCAACGATATGTTGATTCGATACGGTATCAAAAACTGCAGACCGGCGGCTACTCCTCTTGACGCAGGGCATCAAGTGGCAGGCGACAATGAGCAGTGCAAGAAGGTGTACATAGGGTCGTACCAGACTCAAATTGGCGAACTGATGTGGCTGGCTCTAACCACCAGATATATTGCATTCAGTTGCAAAGTTGGCTCAGCGAAGTCAAGATCCGCATTCAGAGCATGAAGCAGGTGTGAAGCACATCCTGCGATATTTGGCATCAACGATGAATAAAAAGCTACGCTATAAAAGGACCGGCCAACCTTTTTCTGCATATGTAGATGCCGATGGGGTGGTGACAAAACTGACCGGAAGTCCTATACCGGCTATGTTTTAGGGAGGTCCAATATCTTGGAAATCTGAGAAACAGCGCAGTGTGGCGCTAAGTAGTACTGAAGCTGAGTATATAGCTTTGTCGACCGCATGCAAAGAAGCTATCGTTTTGCGACGCCTAATCATTGAACTTGGATGTGGAAATGCCGAGACCCCAACAGTTGTATATGGAGATAACTTGAGTGCCCAACAGTTGGCGAAGAATCCAGTTCATCATTCTAGGACAAAACATATAGATATAAGATATCATTTTGTACGAAAAAATGTATCTGAAGTTTTTGTTGAGTTGAAGTATGTTTCGACTGATTTAATGATAGCGGATATACATATTAACTAAGAATTTGCCAAAGAAAAAGCATAATGACTTTGTGAATATGTTCAATTTGCATTAACTTTGTAAGACATGGTTGCATTGAGGAAGGGTGTTAAAATAGTACTGTACAAGAAATTTCCAGAGCAATGCACACATGTATTCTATCTGCGTATGTATTTGAACACATACATTTATATATCTCTTTTGTATTTGAATATTGAGCTTGTCCAACTGTATTAATGGCACGCGCATTATGTTAGTCTCTAATAAACTTCTGAGTTGTACGGACGTGTGACCATTCTTTCTATTCTGCCTGCGTTAATCGGGTTGTGCGTCCCCTCCCCTCTCAACAATTATTCCTTTATCTGTGCATTTATGACCAAGAAAACTCACCTCATGCATAAAAAATGAACATTTTTCTGGATGTAGCTTTCCCTGCATTTGTCAAAAACATCTGGTAAGTTTTTAAGCATGTGTTTTTCGGAACAACCTATAACTATTAAGTCATCCATGTAAAGGAATGCTTGTGAAGGTTCTAATCCAGAGAATGCAATTGTCATCATTCTCTGAAATGAGTTAGGCGCTATTTTTAAACCGAAATGTAATCGCTAGAAACGATACGAGCTGTTGCTCGTTGAAAATGACGTTATATCTCTTGAACTTTTTTCGAGTTCAATTTGGTGGAATCCTGACATAAGATCAAGACACGAAAAATATTTTGCTCGCCCTAGTGGATCTAAAATGTCATCAATTCTATGGAGTGGAAATTTATCGGACAATAATTTTTTGTTTATTTGACGATAGTCAATCACAAATCGCCATTTCTTTGAATCTGAAGTCGGAGATGATTTTTTGGGGACCAGTAAAAATGCGCTATTATATTCAGATACAGAATGTTCGACTATTCCGCTTCTGTATCTCGTTCAACTGACTGTGTGGGCTTCTATAATAATACCATACACCTGTAAACACCTAATTATTAAGTAAAAATGATAAAGATTAGTTTGTATTGGTCGGATTTAATCTTTGGGTTTTGCGCAGATGCAACTTGCTCGTTGCATCGCCGGAAGAGAAGAGAGACGCCGTCTCTCAACCTATCGAGGACTTATCGCTAACCATCGATACTTATTACTAACAATCGATACTTATTACTAACAATCGATATATGCATGAGCATTTAACAGACTTTAAATAATTGGAATCTTACAACTCGGCCGTCCTGACGAGGAATCGACCTCGATTCCAATTGGTAACAACGGAGGGGGGTAAATAAGAATCTTAAGTGGCTGGTGTCGCCTTTGTTTGGCTATCAGAAGTGCAATCTTGATCAGGGGCAACCCATAGCTTTAATTTGGAGGCTTCTAGGACCCCATCATATGGTAGTTGGGTGATTTGGGAGCCCTCTACATCCCGGATAACATATCGGTCATTCGGAAGTTTTTTATGAACCACATACGGACCACGATACCGCCTGATAAGCTTTTTGTTCGTGCCTGCCGAAGTATCCACATTCTTAATAACTACGAAATCCCCCTCCTCAAAACTAACGGCAGGGAGGTGATGCTTCGAATAATATTCCGAATTATATTCTTGGGACTTAACAATGTTACGGTAGGCTAATCTCCGGACGTCTACCTCTGAGGCATCGACCTCCTCCGTTCTCTCACCCAACCGTTCGGTTAGTTCATCTACTACCACACCTCGTTGTTCAACACCGAATAGAAGTACGGAAGCGGCAAATTTGGTTGTGGAGTGGACGGAGTTATTCAATGCAAACTCTATGTTCGGCAGTTGTTGGTTCCGTCAGTTTACCCAACATGGGGCCCAACACACGGTTAACCCGCTCGACTTGGCCGTTGGCCCGGGGTGAGGCAGTGGCATTCAGCACATGAATTATATTATTGGCCTTCAGAAATTCTTCAAACTCGGAGGAAGTAAAGCAGGTACCTCGATCACTGATGATTCGGCGGGGTCTGGCATACTTCACGTGAATTAGTCGTGGCGGCAGGGTACAGCTTCACAAATTTGGTGAAAGCGTCAATGACAACCAGAAGATACTTTTTCTTAGAACGTATGGACGGAAGGGGGCCCAAATGGTCAATATGGACGGTATCAAACGGAAGGGGCACTTTCGGAATACTATGTAGCGTGACACGGTGGTCCGAAGCGGACGCGGAGTAGTAGATACACTTGAGGCAATTTTTAACGTAATTGTTAACATAAGACTTCATACACGGGAACCAGTAATGCTTCTTGATCTGTGCACAACATTTCTCCGTGGCCATATGGCCAAGCTTCTCGTGCACTACTCGTATGACATGATTTATCATTTCTCATATTTCTCTAACTCATCTCGGAGTTTGACAATCTCAGGGTCCCGGTTCTGGGTTAACTGCAGTTGGAAGTCAAGGTTTATATCGTCAACGTATGCGGCAGTTTCTATTCTACTTAGAGCATCAGCATGGGGCATACCAACCCCGAGCGGTGTACAATCGTGTAGTACTTTTTTCCTATTCACCTTAGTAGATGTCTGACTAACTACTCTCTTCACGAACCTCTTCGTGTTCTTTGCCAATCTTTTAACAACCTTTCTCACCTTATCTCTCCTCATCTTTCTGTCACTTCTCTTCGCGCTATACTTTTTAATCATCTACAGCAAAACCAATGAAAATATTCTGGACTTGGATTGGCTGCAACTCATCCCTGGCCACATTAGCTGTGAATCGGGGCATAGCTGGCACCTTGTGCAAATAAAACACCTCCACCGGGCCGGGGATGTTTAGTTGTGTATAAAGCTAAGCTAACTTCTTTATTTAATTACTATCTGTCTTTAGCTTAAGCTTTTTCGTCGACTGCTGTGTTAGTTGACGTAAATAAATAAATAAATAAATAAATAAATAAATAAATAAATAAATAAATAAATAAATAAATAGTTTTCTAACAGCAGGGCCCAGCGAGCAATCTTGGCGGAATGTCCACCATTTCTCAGTGTCAGCGCAAGGGAATTACAATCGGTCACGATTTTGAACGGGATGAACTTAAGGTACGTCTCAAAACGTTTTAAGGAATACACTATAGCTAACGTCTCTAGCTCATAACTGTGTAGTTTCGATTCAGCGGCGGAGGCCATCTTAGAGAAGTAGGACACTGGGTGTAATTTACCGTCTGTTTGTTTCTGGAGGAGCACTGCTCCGAAACCAATTGAACTAGCATCGCAGTGTAACTCTGTTTCAGACTTCGGGTTGTAAATAGATAACACGGGGGATTCGATCAATTTCAACTTCAGTGTTCGGAAGGCTTCAAGGCATTCATCGGAGAAGACATAAGGGGTATCTTTTCTTAACAATCGGGACAGCGGACACGCAATCTTAGCGAAACCTGATACAAATCGGCGGAAGTATGAGAATAGGCCTAGGCAACGCTCTAATTCCTTGCTATCCCTTGGAATGGGCAAATCCCGTATCGCCTGAATATGAGCTTGTTTAGGCGTGATACCGGCGGAATTGGCTAAGTAGCCCAAGTACTCTAGTTCCCTATACGCAAAACGGCATTTCGTCAGCTTCAGGCATAGCCCGTTCACTCTTAACACATACAATATTTCCTTCAGAATCTCAAGGTGGGTTTCAAAGTCATGCGACGCGACTAGAATGTCGTCCATATATATCACCAGTTGACCTCGGTTTATAAATTCCTTAAGGACAAAATAAACGAATCTAGCGAACACGGAAGGGCCATTACAAAGTCCGAAGGGCATGCGTACATATTCAAACTGGCCATCAGGGGTTACAAAGGCGGTATATTTGATTGAGTCTGGGTGCATTTTCACATGGTGGAAACCGTTCTTCAAGTCCAAGATAGTGAAGAATGATTTGCCACCCAGATGTTCAATGCAATCATCTAACAGAGGAATCGGAAAATGATCTCGAACTGTAATTTTGTTCAACGGGCAGTAATCTACACACTTTCTTAGGGTGTTGTCCTTTTTGCGTACAGGGACAATCGCGGCAGCGTAAGGGGAACTACTGTGGCGAATAATGCCAGCTTTCAAGAGATCGTCACAAATCTCACGCACCTCGATGCGTTCGTGGTGCGACAGACGGCGGGGGCGGCAGAAAATCGGAGTTTGGCTAGTCAATTCTATTTTCATCTCATAGTTCATGGGCTTGATTAAATCTGGATCAACTTGTACATACGAAGTGGAAATAATAGACTTAAGGGCTGCGGTTTGCTCTTCCCGTAACGCGGGCTCTATATCAAAGTCTAATTCACTGACAGCAGGGAGCTCAATGGAATTTATCGCCATAAGTGCATCGTTCAATGTTTCCGAAGGTACAGCAGAAGTTTTCGGAAGGGGAGAATCAGACAACAATTCGGCAGGTACAATCTCATTCCTATCACACGGCAGTATCACTCTCTTTTCCATAAATATGTCAAAGGACTTCAGAACAGCAGTAAGTTTTGGATTTATACATTCAGTCGGTTTATTCATGAGTATCAACGATTCTTTTTCATATTCTCGTTCCTTCAGTTTACAGAGTCTAATATTAATTTTATACAGAAGATCTCTACCTATAATCATCGGCAGTTCGGTTGCTTGGTTCGTCAGGACTTCAAACGTATGTATTGTCTGTGTGTTGCGGAGGCGAACACTACACTGGACTTGGCCTAAGGACAGAAGTTGGCTATTTCCTAAACCACGGCAGTTCAATGTACGGGGGCTAAGACGGCAGTTGGAGGGGACTTCAGATTGACGGATAAAACTCTTTGGACTGCCCGAATCCAGGAGGGAAAACATATCTATAAATTTCCTATCTTGCACTTCATCACAAACAAAGCAACACTCACCAGTTGTAAATGGTCTAGTCGATCTCCCGCTTCATCAGCGGCGGCAGCAATGAAATTGGTGGCATTTCCAATTCGAGACGGGCAGTTCTTGTAGATGTGGCCCACTATGCCACACTTGAAACACGAATTCGGAGGTCTCATTGGTTTCGGGCATTGACTCTTGTAATGCCCCCATCCTGAGCAGTTGAAGCATCTGGTCTCACTCGTGACGGTGCCTGACGATTTGTTTCCAGGCGCCACGGCAGTTGTTGTTGGCTGCGCCTTCACACTATTGCTTTGTCTGGAGGCAGCGGCCAGCATACGGAGGCGCTCGTAGCGTTCCAGTAGGGGCTTCAGTTCAGCCATTGTCCGAGCTGAGTACAGCATGCCGACTCGAGTAGAGTTGTCCCGCAGTCCATCAATGATCAGGTCGACCAGCTCGTTCTCCGGAATCGGAGCATTCATGGCAATCTCCTGCATCTCGATTGCGAATCTTAAACATCCCTCGCCTGCCTTGATGTGCCGGCCACGCAAAGCGTGGTACACTTCCTCGATGCTACACGAGCGTCCAAATTCTCGCAAGAGGATTGCCTTCAATTCTTCGTAGCTGTGCACCGATACCGTGCGCAGCAGCACCGCCGCCGTACCTTCCAGCATACGACGGCATGCGACCAACCGTAGGCGGTCGTTCAACTGCAGAATTTCAAATGCGTCTTCCAGATCGTTCAGCCATTTCTTCACATCGTATGCGGTATCCGCTGAAAATCGAGCCACCATGCTCTCAATAACACTCACGTCACAGACTTGCTGCCTCGGTGCTTGGGATTCGTCAATCCCCTGCTGCAGTTTGCGGATTTGATGCTGTAGCTGTAGCAACTCATGTTGTTTCTGTAGCGTCACCAGTTGCTCATCCAGGCTGGGGGAGGCGGAAGTGGCCGGTGTGATGGCGGCCGTGGCAGTCGATACGGAGGGCACTAAAGCGGGCATCTCTTCCCATGGGTCCGCGTCGGGACCAGTGGCGGGGGCGGCGAGCGAGGCCGCTGCCCGCATGGCAGACATATAGTCGGCGGGTACAGCAGTGGCAGCGGGTGCAACGGCGGCAGCGGTGGTGGCAGCGGGTACAGCAGTGGCAGCGGGTGCAGCGACAATGGGTACAGCAGTGGCAGCGGCGGTGGGTACAGCAGTGGCAGCGGGTGCAGCAGTGGCAGCGGCGGCAGGTACCGTAATGGATGCGACAGCGGCGGCGGTGGGTACAGCAGTGGCAGCGGCGGTGGGTACAGCAGTGGCAGCGGCGGTGGGTACAGCAGTGGCAGCGGCGGTGGGTACAGCAGTGGCAGCGGGTGCAGCAGTGGCAGCGGCGACAGGTACCGTAATGGATGCGACAGCAGCGGCGGCGGGTACAGCGGCGGCGGGTGCAGCGGTGGTGGGTACAGCAGTGGCAGCGGCGGCGGGTACAGCGGTGGCAGCGGCGGCGGGTACAGCAGTGGCAGCGGGTACAGCAGTGGCAGCGGCGGCGGGTACCGTAATGGATGCGACAGCAGCGGCGGCGGGTACAGCAGTGGCAGCGGTGGTGGGTACAGCAGTGGCAGCGGCGGCAGGTACCGTAATGGATGCGACGGCAGCGGCGGCGGGTACAGCAGTGGCAGCGGGTACAGCAGTGGCAGCGGCGGCGGGTACCGTAATGGATGCGACAGCAGCGGCGGCGGGTACAGCAGTGGCAGCGGTGGTGGGTACAGCAGTGGCAGCGGGTACAGCAGTAGGAGCGGCGGCGGGTACAGCGGCGGCGGGTACAGCGGTGGTGGATACAGCAGTGGCAGCGGCGGCGGGTACCGTAATGGATGCGACAGCAGCGGTGGTGGGTACAGCAGTGGCAGCGGGTACAGCAGTGGCAGCGGCAGGTACCGTAATGGAAGCGACGGCAGCGGCGGCGGGTACAGCAGTGGCAGCGGTGGTGGGCACAGCAGTGGCAGCGGGTACAGCAGTGGCATCGGGTGCAGAGGCGGCAGTCTGCAGAGGTGGCCTGTAAGCGGCGGGCACCGCAGCGGAGGGTACAGCAGGGGCGGGTGCGGCGGCAGCGGTTACAGCAGGGGCGAATATAGCCGCAGCGGGGCCGGCAGGGGCGAGTATGGCGGCAGTTGGCACAGCAGGAGCGAGTATGGCAGCAGTTGGCCCAGCAGGGGCAAGTATGGCAGCGGTTGGCCCAGCGGGGGCGGGCCCGGCAGGGGCTCGTATGGCGGCAGTTGGCCCAGCGTCGGCGGGCCCGGCAGTGGCGAGTATGTCAGCAGTTGGCCCAGCAGCGGCGGGCCCGGCAGGGGCGAGTGTGGCGGCAGTTGGCCCGGCAGCGGCGGGCCCGTCAGGGGCGAATGTGGCATCAGTTAGCCCGGCAGGGGCTCGTATGGCGGCAGTTGGCCCAGCAGCGGCGGGCCCGGCAGGGGCGAGTATATCAGCAGTTGGCCCAGCAGCGGCGGGCCCGGCAGGGGCGAGTGTGGCGGCAGTTGGCCCGGCAGCGGCGGGCCTGGCAGGGGCGAATGTGGCATCAGTTAGCCCAGCAGAGGCTCGTATGGCGGCAGTTGGCCCAGCAGCGGCGGGCCCGGCAGGGGCGAGTATATCAGCAGTTGGCCCAGCAGCGGCGGGCCGTCAGGGGCGCGTGTGTCAGCAGTCGGCACAGCGGTTCTCGGTACTGCAGCGGCAGGTGCAGCAGCGGCGGCTCCTGTGGCCGCCGGTACTGCAGCGGTAGTCACCGCAGTGGGTGCACTAACAGCGGTGGGCGTGGAGGCGGCCGTCCTAGATGTGGAACGTGTGGCGTGCCGTGTCCCGAAATATGTATTCTTTCGGGTGGTCATCCCACTTCTGAGTTGTAAACACCTATTTATTAAGTAAAAATGATAAAGATTAGTTTGTATTGGTCGGATTCAATCTTTGGGTTTTGCGCAGATGCAACTTGCTCGTTGCATCGCCGGAAGAGAAGAGAGACGCCGTCTCTCGACCTATCGAGGACTTATCGCTAACCATCGATACTTATTACTAACAATCGATACTTATTACTAACAATCGATACTTATTACTAACAATCGATACTTATTACTAACAATCGATATATGCATGAGCATTTAACAGACTTTAAATAATAGGAATCTTACACACCCATAGGGTGAAATGGTATATTAAAGTCGCCAAAATGTATGTAACAGGCAGAAGGGGACCCCACAAAGTATATATATTCTTGATCAGGATCAACAACCGAGTCGATCTAGCCATAAGAGCTAGAGCCACCAAATTTGGTATGTAGAGTCGTGTGGTATGCAAATATAGAGTTATTTGCAATTTTGGCCACGCCCCCTTACGCCCCCAGAATTTACATAAAACTGTTTTTCTTAAAAAGTATAACAGATAGAGACATCAAATGTGGTTTATATACTCGTTTAGATAGCGCACAGAAAAAAATTGTTCCAACTTTTTGCCACGCCCCCTTACGCCCCCGGAATTTACAAAAAACAGATTTTCTTAAAAACTATGAAAGCTACCGACACTAAATTTGATATGTAAGCTTGCTTAATACACGCGCAGATATTGACTATTTAAAAATTTTGCCACGCCCATTTCCGCCCCGCAAATTAAACAAAACTAATTTTCTCGAAAACTAACAAAGCTAAAGTCACCAAATTTAGTATGTATACTGGCTTAGTATGCGCTCAGAATATATGTATTTTAATACGTTGCCACACCCACTTCCGCCTCCATAATTTAGAAAAAACCGATTGGCTCTTGCAATTTTTTGACCATTGCGATCAAATTTGGCAGACTAATAAACGTTATCTATTTCTATCAATCTACCAATTATATTACAATTACAATTACAATTTGCTTGAAATCGGACTAGAAACATGCAAAATATGTGTATGAACGTATGTATTTTGCTACGCGATCCATAAGGGCAGAATTGGCCGTTGGCTAGTGGCGGCTCTAGAGTGCTCGTGTGTTTGTAGAGTGATCTCGTTCACTAGCAAATGGTATGAGGCATGTTAAAACAATTTAATACAAGATACATTTGGTTTTCGAAATTTTAAATATTTGTTTCACCTGGTGTATGGTATACCCAAGTCCGCGAGACGACTTACTTACTTCATTTTTGACATATACTGGTTCATCATCCTTTAATCTCAGTTTCTGTTTGTAGAAATTATTTGTAGTGATTGGTTCTGTTTTCAATCCGAATATATCGCTGTTTTTGGTGGATAAGCTTGAGAGCTGTGACTTAAATTGTGAAGGAAGTTCTTTGATAGTTGAGATAATACAAACTTTTCCCTAGTTTCATTATTATTTTTGAATACTTCGTACTTCGAAAGTGATTTATATGCCAAGTTATTTGTTTTGACTACTTGATCTCTATTTGTAGTATTAAGTAGTCTTATGAATGCATTTTTTGTTGTTGCTATTGTACTAGCTATGTAAATACCATGTTTAATTTCCTGGTTTGGAATCAATACACTGTCTTCTTGGGAATTTAATTGAATTTTTCGAATAACTTGGGATCTTGCTGGCTGAAGTATTAAGTTGTTGCCAGAACTGTATGTTATTGGTACATAAATTGGATATTTAAGGTTATCGGGTCTGATTATAAAGTCGATTCCTAATATGCCATCGCATGGAATAGCGATATGTAAATCCACGATATGAATGTCGTGTTGGATTATATATTTAGTTGTCTGTATCTCAAAAGAGGTTAAACCTTTTGATTTTGTTACCTCCTGACTTATTCCTTTTATGTCTTTTATATAGTTAACTTTTATGTCATGATATACATCACAATTTTCTTTGACTATTGAAATGTCCGCATAATGTCGGATAATTTCTATAATAAAGAACAGTATTTGGTTGTCCAGTTGCTTCCGTGCAACTGTTTACGAATTTGGATATGACATCATTCATGGTGTTGAAGGTGCCAGCCTGCATGATAAGTTTTACCTTATCAATTGCGCAATTCTTCGTCATTGCCTTAACTGCAAACTGTGTAGAATAACTTCTGGCTAACGCAACGGGTAGTCCGTCCGTTATTTTCGCACTTTCTAGAGCTTTTGTCATCGGCTCTACCTCTGAAGTATATTGGTTAGCAGTTTTGTTGCGTTGCTGTAGATTCATCAGCTTAGCTGATAATAACTACTTCTACAGTTTTGCCTTTGACATTGCTTCTTAGTCCGGAGATGCCTTCTGATATAGTTGTCTCATTTCCGACTAGGTTTCTGGCGACACCTTTTAGCTTTGTTTTTATTATTGAAATAGCTAATTGTTCGTGTTCGCCTTTTATTGATTCTATAATTTCCAATGCATCCAGAAAACTTGATAGGTTTTCTGCTTTACCATCCAATACTGGTATAAGCTTTGATGCAGTGTTGATAAAATCAGTATTTGACCGTGCCATTGTAATCAATTTTTCTTCAACTATACTCGAGCTAGTGTCTGAATCTGTAGAATCGTCCAAGTCAGACATTAATATAGCGGGGATAGTGAGATTATCTATTTCTTCTTCTTTCAAATCCTTTTGGTGGATATTTTAATTGTTACTGATGTATTGAGAATATTAGGTATTGATATATCGAGGTCGAACTTTTCTCTAATAGTTGTCAAATTGGATCTTAGTCTGATCAAAAACTTTGAAACGTGAGACCAATGATCTTGGGTAAGTTTATCTTTGTGTTCACATATTAGTATCCGGGCTTCATTTGTGTTAGTGCGATTGTCGAATTCTGCTTTAATGTTTGATAATTCCTTTAATAATTCATTCCACTCCATTATATTATGGATATGAAATATTTCTTGGATACCATCATAACAATTACTCTACCTAAAATTGGATGTTCATCTATTCTTGATCTAACCTGCACACCCGGAATTGTTGTTAATACTCTTACTTTTTGGGTTGCAGTGCAGTGAAACAGTGGTGAATTATCAGTTAAATATCTTCTACTGAAATATGGGTCCCTTTCATACGTTTTTCTTATGGCTCTTTGGGTATCCATTCTTGAATATGCATATATATAAATTGTTTAAATTTTTTCCTTTATTTTTTATTATTTCATTATAATTATTTCTTTATTATTTCATTTTCTTTTCGTTACTTATTAAATAAAATTTAATTATGTTTTGTATCGTTTGTTGTTTGTGTGCTTTTTTTTAAATCTTGTCCAAGTCGTTTGCTCGGCTCATATATATTTTTCTCAAACATTTATTGTGCAGTTTGTACAGTTTATAAAAGCAATTGGCACTCAATATAATAACAATTATTAGAAGCATTACGTTTACATATTCCAATTCAATGTTATTTGGTTCAACTTTATTTATTACGTTAGCAGTGGAATCCACTATTTAACGTCTACTAGACCCATTATGGTTTTGTTAAAATTATAATTATAATTATAATTATTATCTATTTCCTCGCTGAATTTACTTATCGAATTACTTCTCATCTATTTTACGCCTTTTTCTCTTTTTTTTTACATATGTCCTACCTATAGTTTCGTATAGCTTTACGGGCTACACTTCTAAACGACCGGAAAAGGTTCCGCAGGCTTTTACAAAAATTTTGTTTTATATTTAATTAAAATATGTGTAGATTATCCGCATCCTTTGCGTCAGCTGGTCGTCGCCGGTTGGCTGTACTGACGCTCCTTCGCAGGCGAAAGTGGAGGTTTGCCCCTCTCGCTGTTGATCTGCTGCTGTTGTCCTGGGCTCAGGCGGGGCCGGTGCCGGTCTTCGCACAGGTCTTCGGCTTCATGCATGAGGAATTGCATGCGGCAGAGTTGAGAGGTCCGTTGCAGTCGGTCGGGCAGACTTCTGATCGATTCGGCAGTGGCTTGGGAATATTCGGTTTTTTTTAAGATTTTTTGATTTAAAACTTTTATCTGATGTGCTGAGTGAGTTGTGACTTGTGGTACTCTATTTTTGAGGGTCTCTTTTAAAAATTCAAGCTCATTATAAAGTGATTGAGCAAATAGCAGCCACTTTATGTCTGCTCCTTGTGACGGTCGCCATGTATTAAATGTATTATATGTATTGTTGTTTACACTATGCAACAAAATGAAGGGTATTAAAATCAAACCGCACCGGACCTTTTTTTTCTGAAAGTACAAGTATTGAATACCAAAACCCAATTTGGGTTAGGAATTAAATTATTTAAGACAAAGGATAATAATGTGGTCGGTGTGCACCCTGGGAATATAAGGTGATTTAGTGTATTATATGTATTATATGTATTGTTGTATTATGTTCCATTATATTATCCAGTCATAAAATAAGAATGTGTTCTTTACAAATGTCTTTTATTGAATGAATTTGGTTCTCTTAGAGTGAGCAGCCATTTTATATATACATTATATATAAGTAAAGTAACAAAATGTAAGACGGGCAGAGAGTGTGAGTTATGCATGCACATATGTATATTAGCGGTCAGTATGGGAAAAATGCTGACTCGGCTCTAAGCGATGAATGCAATGAGTGCATATCATATTACGTTTGCACTTGAAATGTGTGCGGGCACTTGGCACGCTGTCGCTGAGTGACAAAGGCAATGCCCTATGCATATTCGGCTAACAAAGTGTTGCCGCTCAATATTTATGTTGAGTAATAAGAACTCGTATGTGCATACAGTACATCTCCCTCCTTTTGAAAAATAAGGTAATTTCATGAAGTTATTTTAATTCTTATTATCTATAAATTTAAGAAATTTTATTTGCTTTTTTTTTATGTGTAGGTTTTTTTTTTTATACCCTTGAGGGTATTATAAAATTGGTCAGATGTTTGTAACGCACAGAAGGAGACGTTTCCGACCCCATAAAGTATATATATTCTTGATCAGCATGAGAAGCTGAGTCGATATAGCCATGTCCGTCTGTCCGTCCGTCTGTGCGTATGCGTATTACTCAGCCGTCTTAAGAGCTATCGGTCTGAAATTTTGTTTCGAGGTTTTTTATTACCCGGGAAAAATAAAGTATGAAATTCATAAGGATCGGACCACTATATCATATAGCTCTAGAAGAACTAGAAGAAACATTTTTATAAAAATTGGAGTATGCTATGAAATTTACATATGTGATAATATTGGATATAAAACCCCAGATCCCAAAATTTGAATGTGACCGGATAAATATAACACAAGTTACAGTCAATATAATAATCGGCTCTGCTCCCAGCTCTGCCGGCAGCGCTGCTTGCTGTCTACTACGTCTTTCGTCATCAACAGAGGACATGCATACACACACAGACGCAACGCTACATGAACTGTATTTGTATGCGTGCGTTGCTTTGCTTTGGGAATAAGGGAAGAAGAAGAACAAATTGTAAAATAGAGTAAAATTGTTTTGTTTGTATATTGATGAATTGAGTTGCAGAAAACAAATTTTGAACATGTAAAATTATTATTACCAAGGACTGCAAGGATATATAAACTTCGGCATAGCCGATGTTAGCTTCTTTGATATTTTTTAGTAATTTCGTGTTTGGAAAAGGTGACAGCATCAAATAAAAACGATACTTGCACATTTGGCTCGATGGCATAGTGCAGAGTCGACTTGGAAAATTGCATCCTAATTCTACGATTTTTTGGTACTGGCAAGAGAAGAGCATTTGTCATTTGTTAGTAATACTTTATCTCCTACTGATATATCTATATTGTTAACTTTTTGAACATATAGTACCTTATTTTTATGCTCTTATGCTCTTCTAGCATTACCTCTTTTATATGCTACTTATAATATATATTTGCTTTCTTTAGCATAATCATTAAAATTATATATTGCTTCTACGCTATCTATGCTATTAAATTGTTTTGGTAAATTACTTGTTTTATAGAGGGTATAGTGTTGAAACAAAAGACAAAATATTGAAGCCATACGGGACGTATGGACAGTTTAATCAACCGATGTGTAGAGTCGTATGTATGCATTAAAAGTTCTATGACTTCTTTCTATTGTTCCAACTGCCTGGTGGTGGTGTGCTGTAGATGTAATATTTTTAATATTTAAATATTTGCACAAATTGTCTATAATTGAATTCTTGTTTTCCGTTCCCATGTCCGTAATGAACGTCTTCATTGGACCGTACTTCAGGATAAAAGATTCAAATATTGCTTTAGCGACAGAATTAGCATTCTTATTCGGAACAGGTATGGCAACTAAATACTTAGTTAAATCACATATTAAAGTGACTGCATACTCGTTTCCATTTTCTGATTTTGGTAGTGGACCAATAGTGTCCACTATCACTTTGTCGAAAACATTTATGGGTGTGTCTGTTATTGTTAGCGGGGTCTTACTATGTTTCGTTATTTTAGCTTTCTGGCATTTTTGACATTTTCGTATGTACTCAGTGATATCACGAGTCATATTCTTCCAAAAATAATGTCTTTTGATTTTGCTAAAGTTTTTGAAATGCCAGTATGACCTCCTTGTATGGGATCGTCATGGAAGTTAGACAAAATAGCTTCTTTACCTTTTGGTTTATCTATTAGGGTCACCGGGTTGAGTAGCGCTACTCTTAATGTTTTTAATATTTTATTGCCCAATAATTTGAAATTATCTATTGAAGTATTTTCAAAGATATTTTCCCACGGTGTTTATTAAAGTCGCCAAAATGTATGTAACAGGCAGAAGGGGACCCCACAAAGTATATATATTCTTGATCAGGATCAACAACCGAGTCGATCTAGCCATGTCCCTCTGTCCGTCCGTCCGTCCGTCTGTATGAACACGCAGATCCTGGACACTATAAGAGCTAGAGCCACCAAATTTGGTATGTAGAGTCGTCTGGTATGTAAATATATAGAGTTAATTGGAATTTTGGCCACGCCCCCGGAATTTACAAAAAACAGATTTTCTTAAAAACTATGAAAGCTACCGACACTAAATTTGATATGTAAGCTAGCTTAATACACGCGCATATATTGACTATTCAAAAATTTTGCCACGCCCATTTCCGCCCCCGCAAATTAAACAAAACTGATTTTCTCGAAAACTAACAAAGCTAAAGTCACCAAATTTAGTATGTATACTGGCTTAGTATGCGCGCAGAATATATGTATTTTAATACGTCGAAACGCCCACTTCCGCCTCCATAATTTAGAGAAAACCGATTGGCTCTTGCAATTTTTTGACCATTGCGATCACATTTGGCAGATTAATAAACCTTATCTATTTCTATTAAACTACCAAATTTGATTGAAATCGGACTCGAAACATGCAAAATATGCGTATGAACGTATGTATTTTGCTACGCGATCCATAAGGGCAGAATTGGCCGTTGGCTAGTGGCGGCGCTAGAGTGCTCGTGTGTTTGTGAACGAGATAGCAAATGGTGAATAGGGATTCCCGGAGAGAAGGAAAATAAACCAATCTTCATTCGTTGAATTCAAAATATGAACTGATTTTATTTACAAAAGCATTGTGTGTACATGAACTCTTAAACACTAGGAGGCGACAATTGTTCTGAAAAATACTTATTCTAATGACCCACGTTTTTCGTGGGTTGAAAATTGTTTATATTTCATGCTCAGCGTTGGCCACTTGATAACGCGCCGCTGTTGTAATCTTAAGTGTTTTCCACAGAGCGTGGATGCATGTTTTGTTTGGTTTTTAAGCAATAATTGTCATATGAATCTTTATGACTTATTTTTGTGTTATATTTTTGTTTTCGTTTTGTATATTTCTTGTTGCATCTGATTTGGTGAAGCCATTTCAAATGAAACCGTTGTTTAATTTTAAGCAAATGGTATGAGGTATGTTAAAACAATTTAATACAAGATACATTTGGTTTTCGAAATTTTAAATATTTCTTTCACCTGATGTTTCTGTTTGTAGAAATTATTTGTAGTGATTGGTTCTGTTTCCAATCCGAATATATCGCTGTATTTGGTGCATAAGCCTGAGAGCTGTGACTTAAATTGTGAAGGAAAGTTCTTTGATAGTTGAGGTAATACAGACTTTTCTCTAGTTTCATTATTATTTTTGAATACTTCGTAGTGATGTGCCAAGTTATTTGTATTGACTACTTCATCTCTATTTGTAGTATTAAGTAGTCTTATGAATGCATTTTTTGTTGTTGCTATTGTACTAGCTATGTAAATACCATGTTTAATTTCCTGGTTTGAAATCAATACACTGTCTTCTTGGGAATTTAATTGAATTTTTCTAATAACTTGGGATCTTGCTGGCAGAAGTATTGAGTTGTTGCCAGAACTGTATGTTATTGGTACATAAATTAGATATTTAAGGTTATCTGATCTGATTATAAAGTCGATTCCTAATATGCCATCGCATGGAATAGCGATATGTAAATCCACGATATGAATGTCGTGTTGGATTATATATTTAGTTGTCTGTATCTCAAAAGAGGTTAAACCTTTTGATTTTGGTACCTCCTGACTTATTCCTTTTATGTCTTTTATATAGTTAACGTTTATGTCATGATATACATCACAATTTTCTTTGACTATTGAAATGTCCGCATAATGTCGGATAATTTCTATAATAAAGAACAGTATTTGGTTGTCCAGTTGCTTCCGTGCAACTGTTTACGAATTTGGATATGACATCATTCATGGTGTTGAAGGTGCCAGCCTTTAGGTATACGATGCAAGAAACCTTGTTCTTTTCCAGATCTTGGAGAATAGGCAATGCATTTAAGACAGTTTTCAATATGACTAGTACATTTGAAAAGTTTTACCTTATCAATTGCGCAATTCTTCGTCATTGCCTTAACTGCAAACTGTGTAGAATAACTTCTGGGTAACGCAAGGGTAGCCCGTTATGTACGCACTTTCTAGAGCTTTTGTTATCGGCTCAACCTCTGAAGTATATTGGTTAGCAGTTTTGTTGCGTTGCTTCAATAAAATAACAAAAATAATTATTGAAAAGGCGAAAAAAAAATAAAACCCAAAACTAACTAGTTTCAGGCGGGGGTTGAACCAGAGTTTCGTCGATTTTAGGCAGGACCTCTACCCCTTACACCGTCGAGCTGCTTGTTGTACACTCGGCGTTTTACTTATAAGTCACCAAAGCTAAAACTTTAAAGCCGATTTATTAGGAAAATATAGAATAGTGCGTCGAAATATTTCACACAGCTTCAAATGACGGGGTATTCTACAACATATCCAAATTTCATCCAAATCGGTGATTCGCTTACCTGAAGTTCCCCTTGTTAGTCCGGAGATGACTTCTGATATAGTTGTCTCATTTCCGACTAGGTTTCTGGCTACACCTTTTAGCTTTGTTTTTATTATTGAAATAGCTAATTGTTCGTGTTCGCCTTTTATTGATTCTATAATTTCCAATGCATCGAGAAAACTTGTTAGGTTTTCTGCTTTACCATCAAATACTGGTATAAGCTTTGATGCAGTGTTGATAAAATCAGTATTTGACTGTACCATTGTAATCAATTTTTCTTCAACTATACTCGAGCTAGTGTCTGAATCTGTAGAATCGTCCAAGTCAGACATTAATATAGCGGGGATAGTGAGATTATCTATTTCTTCTTCTTCCAAATCCTTTTGGTCGATATTAATAACTTGTTTTGATTCTGGTTCTTCACCAGTTTCAATTGTTACTGAGGTATTGAGAATATTAGGTATTGATATATCTAGGTCGATCTTTTCTCTAATAGTAGTCAAATTGTATCTGAGTCTGATCAAAAACTTTAATACGTGAGACCAATGATCTTGAGTAAGTTTATCTTTGTGTTCATATATTAGTATCCGGGCTTCATTGAAGCATTTAACTAATATTTCCACGTGTTTTCTAACTGTGGTTTTCTGAATCGGTCTATTTTGTGTTAGTTAGATACCATCATAACAATTACTCTACCCAAAAATGGATGTTCATCTATTCTTGATCTAACCTGCACACCCGGAATTGTTGTTAATACTATTCCTTTTTGGGTTGCAGTGCAGTGAAACAGTGGTGAATTATCAGTTAAATGTCTCTATATAAAGGATTTCTAACTAGTATACACTAACAGGGGTTGTGGATACTAACTGCTGAACTCTTCTACTGAAATATGGGTCCCTTTCATATGTTTTTCTTATGGCTCTTTGGGTATCCATACTTGAATATGCATATATATATGTTTATGCCCAAACGGGCAACACCATGGTTAAGGGAGGCGGGAGCTTTCACCTCGCGCCGCTCTCCCGATGATGCCCATCGCTCTCCCCACAAAAGAACTCCCACACTTCGCTCCAAGCGGGGCTTGGTGCCCTGCTCTTAATTAAGCTAGGTTTAGTGTCAAACTTACAAGTGAATAAACAGAACATTGAAGTGAGATTGCTGCATTACCAAATTTCTTGAAGGAAGACAATTTTAAGGAATTTAGCTGCCTACTTAGGAAGTTCAACCCCCCTACGGAAACATTGGTCCTTCGAGCCGGATACCAAGATCCTCTCGAACCTTTTGCATCGGTGGAATTTCATACATATTTCAATCTAAGTAATTTTTCCAAATTATATGTATATGAGTACATGTACATGCCTCCAGCATCTGTACCCACACTCACATACATATAATGGTTTCCCTTGATTTTCCTAATCAAAGCAAAATTACTTTCGCGCAAATTTTCCTCAAAGGGGAGAAAATTTTGGTCCCCAATTTTTTTTATACATATATATGTGTCCAGTACATAAGGCGCCATATTTGTTCGCCCACTTCAAGATTTTTTTCTCGCACTTTGGCATATATAGGCCAAGTATTTAATGCGCCATATTTATTTGCCTATTTCAAATATATATTTTTTCGCAATTTCCAAAAAAAAATATCAACACATATGTATGTATGCATTGAAAAAAAAACCTACGAAAATCAAAGTGATCTCCTATATGTAAGGAGAGTGTGTAAATGTGACAAAAAATTCCAAAATTTATCCAGTAATGTAGCAAATCCAAAAATAAAAGTTTTTTTGTGCAAATACAGTCCACTCCTGGGAAAAGTGTGCGCGAAGTGAAAGGTGGTTCCAACGAAGAGAAGAAAAAATTTTCAATACCAATTAATAAAGATTTTTTAAACAAAAAAAAAGAAAGTGAACCACCCTCTCAACTATAAAGGACACACTTAGACATTTCTTGTGTCCCGCGACACCCTATAAAGTTGGGGCATATCAGTTAGACACATCAAAAAAATAAATAAAAAAAAAAACCTACAAAATTATTAAATTGTATAAAGAAATCCGATCCATTCACACCTCTGCATATTGCCATTCCATATTTTCATATTTAAAAACAAAAAAAAAAAAATTTAAATACTGTAAGAGTTATAAATGTTTATTGTTTTCTCAGCTTTTATATTAATTCACAATGGATGGCTTTATAATTAATGTTTCAAATGCACGTCTGGTCGCTGCCAGCTTTTCAGAACGGAAGAAGGTATCAGCGTTGTCTCTTTTAAAAGTCATCGATATCACAGCGTTGATATCGATATAGCTTAATCGCTACATAATACAGGTTATCGCTTATACAATAGGGTTCTTTTATATATGTATTGGATTAGCGTTATTATTAAAGTAAGTAAATAAGTATTATATACATACGTAGACCAAGGGATTTATATGTAGTCTACTACAACTCGGCCATTCTGACATTTGGATCTCCTGATCACGTAATCTTAACTTATTTCTATATATTGATACATATGTATATTTTCTAATTATTAAGTAACATAGTAATACATTTAATATTTTTATATTTTTCTTCACATTTTAAATTTGATCTTCAATTTTTGATCCAGTGTCTTATATTCTGAATGCTCCACACGCCCTGATATGGGTTACGAGATACTTGAAAACCTTCCACATAAAAATCTATCATTTTTTTAAATTTTTCTATTCGGTAAGGTCCTTTATTCTTTGGAATAAGTTTCCTTGACGTACCAACTGTGCTATCAAAATTTTTACCATAACATAGTCTCCTTGCTTAAATTCTTTTGGCTTTCGTTTGCTTTTATCATAAGTTTTGTTGTAGGACTGAGCATTATTTTGAGCCTCAATTGCCTCATTCCTGATTTCTGTTAAACTCTTCTGCTTGGTGTCTTGATTTATCAATTCTAGTTTCTCTTTTAATTCATCTACTATTCGCCACCTTTGTGACGTTCCAAACAACATAATACTTGGCAATTGTTTTACACTTCGATGCTGTGTATTGTTCATTGCATACTCCACCTGTTCTACCACTAAATCCCAATGCAATCCTTTCTCAGGTTCAACTAATTTTGCAATCATCGGGCCTAGACTTCTGTTAATTCTTTCTACATGTCCGTTTGCTTGGGGAGATCCGGTCGCGATTTTAATATTTAATGGTATAGTTTTCTATAAACTCCTCGAACTCACTTGAAGTAAAACAACTACCTCTATCAGAAATAATACACTTTGGTTTACTATATGTTCTAAAATAATCTTAAAGACTTGACAAAACTTCTTTAGTACTGGTTGTTTTCGTCGTATATAATCGTACGAATTTCGTAAACCCATCTACAACCACGATATTCGCATATCGTATATGCTTTTTGCTCTACCAGCACTCACTTGCCCATAATGATTAATGTGAATCAATTCAAATGGTCTATTGCCTTTAGGTATACAATGCAAGAAACCTTGTTCTTTTCCAGATCTTGGAGAATAGGCAATGCATTTAAGACAGTTTTCAATATGACTAGTACATTTGTCTTTGAGGTTTGCGAACCAGTAACTTTTATTAATTAAATCAATCATTTTGTCTCTCCCTATATGTCCTATTACATTGTGATACATATACAACACATGCTCTTCCATATTTTTTGGAACATAAAAGAGAAGTCTACCATCATTTGCTTTTCTATAATCACTCCATTTCTCATCTCATACAATTTGTGTTCAGCCTTCTCTAATAATTTTCTTAAGTTTTGAATTTTAGGATCGTTTGATTGGCAAATTATTAGGTTATCTTCAAAACATGTTGTTTCAACTACCATAACATTTGTGCATCTGCTCAAAGCATCTACATGCTGCATTTTGTTTCCGGGCCTATATATCAATTCATAATCATAGTTTTGAAGCTCTAACGCCCATCTAGCAATTCTGGGGTTAAGTTCAACTTTGTTTAATGTCAGTGTTAAAGAATTACAATCTGTTTAATCTTAAAGCGTTTACCTTGAAGGTAAATACGAAATCTGCGTAAGGCATAAATGATTGCAAGAGTTTCTAACTCAAAGCTGTGATACTTTTCTTCTGCTCCGATTGTTCGTTTTGAAAAATAGGATATAGGATGCAACAATTTGTCTGAATTTTTCTGAAGTAACACTGCTCCGAATCCTAAAGCACTTGCATCGCAATGCAATTCAACCTCATCCTTGTAATCGTAAATTGCCAACACCGGTGCAATCATAAGTTTTTCTTTGAGCAGTAAAAAACAATTTAATTCTTTTTCTTGAAACACAAACTCTTTTTCCTTTTTCAAAAGATCATATAACGGTTTCGCTAAAATAGAAAAATCTTTAATAAATCTACGAAAGTACGAGCATAACCCAAGAAAACTTTGAACAGCCTGTGCCTTTTCAGGTATAGGAAAATTTGTTATCGCTTCCATTCCTTTATCATCTGCTTTTATACCTTCACTTGATATTTGATAACCTAAATATTTGACACAAGACTTCATAAATTCACATTTGTCCAAACTTAGCTCTAATTTATTCTTAGCGAATCTTATAAAAACTTCCTTTAGAGTTTCTAAGTGTTCATTTATATCCTTGCTGGCAACCATGATATCGTCCATATACACAACTAACTTGTTGTCATTAATCATATCACAAAATATCTTATTTATAAAGCGTTGAAACACAGCTGGCGAATTTTTTAATCCCATGGGCATTCTTAAAAATTCGTATTGCCCTAACGGATTGATAAACGAAGTGTACTTAATAGATTCCTTGTTTACATACACATGAAAGTATCCATTATTAATTAAGATCTAATTTTGTGAACACCATTTAATTTACTAATTTTTCAAGTAGGTCATCTATCAGTGGTAATGGATAATTGTCTTTAATTAAAACTTTGTTTAGTTTTCTAAAGTCAATACACAAGGAAATATCTCCTGTTTTCTTTTTTACTAAAACGATTGGTGACGCGTACTCCGACTCACTCGGCTGTATAATTCCTTTTTTTAAATAATCATCTAATAATATTTGCAATTGATCTTTTTCTGTATATGAAAGGCGTCTGGGAGAACAACTAAAGGGTTTCGATTTTTCTAAATTTAATTTGATTTCACATCTAGTCATTGGCTCGTGTGGGAATGTCGCAATTAAGGAACAAATTTTAATTATTTGTCTTAGTTTACATTTGGTATCATAATTCAGTTTTTCGTCCCAATTATAATCATCAATTGTGTCTTCAGTGTAATTAATATTTGATAAGTCATTGACGACTTTTTCTAACTCTTTCTCAATAAATTTTTTATTTGATTGAATAGTAAGTATTTCGTGTCTCTGCTCACTTAACGTCCTATCAGACTGTATCCTATCTTTTTCCTCTAACTCTGTACTATCTGTTTTATTTAATTCTATACTAACTGTTTCATCTAACTGTTTACTTACTATTTTATCTACTTGTTTACTAACTGTTTCATCTAATTGTTTACTGACTGTTTCATCTAACTGTTTACTGACTGTTTAATCTAACTGTTCTGTAACTGTCTCATCTAACTGTTTACTGTAGTTTAAGTTAGAATTATTTGTATCTTCTCTGTTTTCAGTCTCCACTTTTTGTACTGTAACCAATTTCAGTGCGCTTAGATTAAATTTCAAATTACATGCCGTTAAAAAGTCTCTTCCAAGAACTACATCGTGTCTCATAGACTCATTTGCTACTACATTTAAATAAAAATAACATTTTATTGATCCTTTCAATACATAACATAAGGTTTTTCCAAAAATGTTTAATTGGCTTTGATTTAAACCGAAATATTCTTTCAATACTGGCTCCAGTGTTAGGTGATATACGACGTTTTTTAACAAAAGAAATAGAGCTTCCAGAGTCTAGGAGGCACGCTGCAATTAATGGAGATCTAGAATTGTGACAAAAATATATATTGAATATTCTTACATATTGGTTGCCAGTCGCACTCTTCCTTTCCGGACATTGGGCAACAAAATGGCCAAAAGCACCACAAGCGGTTTACGGCAATCAATTGCTAGATGACCCTTGGAATTGCAATTCACGCAACGCACATCCTTATTGACGCTGTTATAAGACTCTCTGCCCCATTGTGTTGGAATAGGATGTTTCTTTAACTCCGGTAGACGCACTGATGAAAACGCCTGAAGGATTTGCCTTGGATCCGAAAAACACTGGATACGTGCTTGATCGCGCAAACTTTTGGATGATATCCCGTCAATGATGCACTCCAACAGTTCCTCCATATCGATGTTGATGTCATTAGCCAGCCTCATCTTTTTATCAAAATAAGAACCAAAATTCTCGCTGGCTAGCCACTTGCGATCCTGAAATTTGCTTCTAGCCTCAGGTTTCGACGTTTTATTTCCAAACGCCAAGTAAAGTTGGTCAAACAGCTGACCGATCGGCTCGAGAATACGTGTCGCACTGTTGTGCAGCCACTGTTGTGCTTTACCCTTTAGCTTAGCGATAAACAGCATCCGCATGCATACAACATCCAAGTTATATATTTGCAAAATATTTTGCATCTGAGAAATCCAAGCGCGAACACAAGTGTCCCCATTATAATCCATAGCGACTTCCTTTGCTAGCGACAGAGCTGCTGCTGGTGAATCCAATAACTTGTTTATCATTTGGTTGGATCGCTGTTCAACACTACTATATTTGGCGGTGCCAATGTGGTCGATATTTACACAAATTAAAGTTAACTTCGTTCATGGCGAGTAAGAACCACTTCTGAGATTGTAAGAGTTATAAATGTTTATTGTTTTCTCAGCTTTTATATTAATTCACAATGGATGGCTTAATAATTAATGTTTTTTCTCAAATGCAAGTCTGGTCGCTGCCAGCTTTTCAGAACGGAAGAAGGTATCAGCGTTGTCTCTTTTAAAAGTCATCGATATCACAGCGTTGTTATCGATATAGCTTAATCGCTACATAATACAGGTTATCGCTTATACAATAGGGTTCTTTTATATACGCATTGGATTAGAGTTATTATTAAAGTAAGTAAATAAGTATTATATACATACGTAGACCAGGGGATTTATATGTAATCTACTACAATACATATATATATACTCCAACATTTTACATATCCATACACATACATATATATACATATTTTTCCATACATAAAATTTTATATATTGATATTCATATCCATATACATATACATACATATCCACACATACATATATTCCACAAAAATTCTTAATTTTTTCGCACACAAATATATTTCTCCATCACCGCAAACAAAATCCCGCTACCCCTTGCAGCCTACGTGCATACATAAGTCCCGCTTAACTGCAGTATACCAGCACAGCTGCTAGCTCATGTGCCAAAGACCGGCACAAAGCAAACGACCAAAAGTAGCTGTGCTGTATACCCTAGGTTGGCAGGCACTTTGTGGGGTATATATGTTGAAGGGTCACGTTGAGGGAAAGATCGAATAATATTTAATTATTAAAAATTTTGTGTTCTGCGCTTTTGTTTGTTCTGATTCCAAATCGTTTTCAAGTCTTATCTAGGGTTTTTTTTAATACTGAATTCCTAAATGTTCCAATCATTTCCAAGTCGTATCTTGGGTTTTTTTTTTATATTGAATTCCCAAATTGTTCCAATCGTTTCCAAGTCGTATCATTGGAGTTAGATTTAAATTCCAAAGTGTTTCCACGCGTTCCAAGTCGTATCTTTGGTTATATTTCCAAGTCATAACATTGATTGTATTTCAATTCCAAAGTGTTTCCACTCATCTTGGGATATATATTTGAAATCCAAGGTGTTCCATGTGTCCCAACTCGTATCATTGGGTTTTATATTTCAATTCCAAGGAGTTCCATGTCGTTCCTAGGGTTTTTGGCAGTGTTCCAAGATTTCCCAAACGTACCAGCTCGTTTTCTGGATTTTTATACCCTTGCAAAAAGGGTATATTAATTTTGGTCAAAAGTGTGCAACGCATAGAAGGAAGCATCTCCGATCATATAAAGTATATATTCTTGATCAGCACGACGAGACGAGTTCAAATCGCCATGTCCGTCCGTCCGTCCGTCCGTCCTCCTCCTAGACCGAAAGAGCTACAGAGAGCTACTGAAATTTTGCATGAAGGCTTGTATACACTGCAGGCGTTGTATATCTCGGATTCAGCCGGATCGGATCACTATATTGTAAGATTCCAATTATTTAAAGTCTGTTAAATGCTCATGTATATATATCGATTGTTAGTAATAAGTATCGATTGTTAGTAATAAGTATCGATTGTTAGCAATAAGTATCGATTGTTAGTAATAAGTATCGATTGTTAGCGATAAGTCCTCGATAGGTCGAGAGACGGCGTCTCTCTTCTCTTCCGGCGATGCAACGAGCAAGTTGCATCTGCGCAAAACCCAAAGATTGAATCCGACCAATACAAACTAATCTTTATCATTTTTACTTAATAAATAGGTGTTTACAACTCAGAAGTGGGATGACCACCCGAAAGAATACATATTTCGGGACACGGCACGCCACACGTTCCACATCTAGGACGGCCGCCTCCACGCCCACCGCTGTTAGTGCACCCACTGCTGTGACTACGGCTGCAGTACCGAGAACCGCTGTGCCGACTGCTGACACACGCGCCCCTGCCGGGCCCGCCGCTGCTGGGCCAACTGCTGATATACTCGCCCCTGCCGGGCCCGCCGCTGCTGGGCCAACTGCTGATATACTCGCCTCTGCCGGGCCCGCTGCTGCTGGGCCAACTGCCGCCATACGAGCCCCTGCCGGGCTAACTGATGCCACATTCGCCCCTGCCGGGCCAACTGCCGCCACACTCGCCCCTGCCGGGCCAACTGCTGAGATACTCGCCTCTGCCGGGCCCGCTGCTGCTGGGCCAACTGCCGCCATACGAGCCCCTGCCGGGCTAACTGATGCCCCATTCGCCCTGCCGGGCCAACTGCTGATATACTCGCCCCTGCCGGGACCGCCGCTGCTGGGCCAACTGCTGATATACTCGCCTCTGCCGGGCCCGCTGCTGCTGGGCCAACTGCTGATATACTCGCCCCTGCCGGGCCCGCCGCTGGTGGGCCAACCGCTGACATACTCGCCCCTGCCGGGCCCGCCGACGCTGGGCCAACTGCTGATATACTCGCCCCTGCCGGGCCCGCCGCTGCTGGGTCAACTGCTGATATACTCGCCTCTGCCGGGCCCGCCGCTGCTGGGCCAACTGCCGCCATACGAGCCCCTGCTGGGCTAACTGATACCACATTCGCCCCTGCCAGGCCCGCCGCCGCTGGGCCAACTGCTTGCCCCTGCTGGGCCAACTGCTGCCATACTCGCTCCTGCTGTGCCAACTGCCGCCATACTCGCCCCTGCCGGCCCCGCTGCGGCTATATTCGCCCCTGCTGTAACCGCTGCCGCCGCACCCGCCCCTGCTGTACCCTCCGCTGCGGTGTCCGCCGCTTACAGGCCACCTCTGCAGACTGCCGCCTCTGCACCCGCTGCCACTGCTGTACCCGCTGCCACTGCTGTACCCGCCGCCGCTGCCACTGCTGCACCCGCTGCCACTGCTGGGCCCGCCGCCACTGCCACTGCTGTACCCGCCGCCGCTGCCGTCGCATCCATTACGGTACCTGAAGCCGCTGCCACTGCTGTACCCGCCGCCGCTGCCACTGCTGTACCCGCCGCCGCTGCCACTGCTGTACCCGCCGCCGCTGCTGTCGCATCCACTGCTGTACCCACGCCGCTGCCACCGCTGTACCCGCCGCCGCTGCTGTCGCATCCATTACGGTACCTGCCGCCGCTGCCACTGCTGCACCCGCTGCCACTGCTGTACCCACCGCCGCTGCCACTGCTGTACCCACCGCCGCTGCCACCGCTGTACCCGCCGCCGCTGCTGTCGCATCCATTACGGTACCTGCCGCCGCTGCCACTGCTGCACCCGCTGCCACTGCTGTACCCACCGCCGCTGCACCCGCTGCCACTGCTGTAACCACCGCCGCTGCACCCGCTGCCACTGCTGTACCCACCGCCGCTGCACCCGCTGCCACTGCTGTACCCGCTGCCACTTCTGTACCCGCTGCCACCACCGCTGCCGCCGTTGCACCCGCTGCCACTGCTGTACCCGCCGACTATATGTCTGCCATGCGGGCTGCGGCCTCTCTCGCCGCCCCCGCCACTGGTCCCGACGCGGACCCATGGGAAGAGATGCCCGCTTTAGTGCCCTCCGTATCGACTGCCGCGGCCGCCATCACACCGGCCACTTCCGCCTCCCCCAGCCTGGATGAGCAACTGGTGACGCTACAGAAACAACATGAGTTGCTACAGCTACAGCATCAAATCCGCAAACTGCAGCAGGGGATTGACGAATCCCAAGCACCGAGGCAGCAAGTCTGTGACGTGAGTGTTATTGAGAGCATGGTGGCTCGATTTTCAGCGGATACCGCATACGATGTGAAGAAATGGCTGAACGATCTGGAAGACGCATTTGAAATTCTGCAGTTGAACGACCGCCTACGGTTGGTCGCATGCCGTCGTATGCTGGAAGGTACGGCGGCGGTGCTGCTGCGCACGGTATCGGTGCACAGCTACGAAGAATTGAAAGCAATCCTCTTGCGAGAATTTGGACGCTCGTATAGCATCGAGGAAGTGTACCACGCTTTGCGTGGCCGGCACATCAAGGCAGGCGAGGGATGTTTAAGATTCGCAATCGAGATGCAGGAGATTGCCATGAATGCTCCGATTCCGGAGAACGAGCTGGTCGACCTGATCATTGATGGACTGCGGGACAACTCTACTCGAGTCGGCATGCTGTACTCAGCTCGGACAATGGCTGAACTGAAGCCCCTACTGGAACGCTACGAGCGCCTCCGTATGCTGGCCGCTGCCTCCAGACAAAGCAATAGTATGAAGGCGCAGCCAACAACAACTGCCGTGGCGCCTGGAAACAAATCGTCAGGCACCGTCACGAGTGAGACCAGATGCTTCAACTGCTCAGGATGGGGGCATTACAAGAGTCAATGCCCGAAACCAATGAGACCTCCGAATTCATGTTTCAAGTGTGGCATAGTGGGCCACAGCTACAAAAACTGCCCGACTCGAATTGGGAATGCCACCAATATCACTGCCGCCGCCGCTGATGAAGCGGGAGATCGACTAGACCATTTACAACTGGTGAGTGTTGCTTTTGTTTGTGATGAAGTGCAAGATAGGAAATTTATAGATATGTTTTCCCTCCTGGATTCGGCAGTCCAAAGAGTTTTATCCGTCAATCTGAAGTCCCCTCCAACTGCCGTCTTAGCCCCCGTACATTGAACTGCCGTGGTTTAGGAAATAGCCAACTTCTGTCCTTAGGCCAAGTCCAGTGTAGTGTTCGCCTCCGCAACACACAGACAATACATACGTTTGAAGTCCTGACGAACCAAGCAACCGAACTGCCGATGATTATAGGTAGAGATCTTCTGTATAAAATTAATATTAGACTCTGTAAACTGAAGGAACGAGAATATGAAAAAGAATCGTTGATACTCATGAATAAACCGACTGAATGTATAAATCCAAAACTTACTGCTGTTCTGAAGTCCTTTGACATATTTATGGAAAAGAGAGTGATACTGCCGTGTGATAGGAATGAGATTGTGCCTGCCGAATTGTTGTCTGATTCTCCCCTTCCGAAAACTTCTGCTGTACCTTCGGAAACATTGAACGATGCACTTATGGCGATAAATTCCATTGAGCTCCCTGCTGTCAGTGAATTAGACTTTGATATAGAGTGTGATAGGAATGAGATTGTGCCTGCCGAATTGTTGTCTGATTCTCCCCTTCCGAAAACTTCTGCTGTACCTTCGGAAACATTGAACGATGCACTTATGGCGATAAATTCCATTGAGCTCCCTGCTGTCAGTGAATTAGACTTTGATATAGAGTGTGATAGGAATGAGATTGTGCCTGCCGAATTGTTGTCTGATTCTCCCTTCCGAAAACTTCTGCTGTACCTTCGGAAACATTGAACGATGCACTTATGGCGATAAATTCCATTGAGCTTCCTGCTGTCAGTGAATTAGACTTTGATATAGAGCCCGCGTTACGGGAAGAGCAAACCGCAGCCCTTAAGTCTATTATTTCCACTTCGTATGTACAAGTTGATCCAGATTTAATCAAGCCCATGAACTATGAGATGAAAATAGAATTGACTAGCCAAACTCCGATTTTCTGCCGCCCCCGCGTCTGTCGCACCACGAACGCATCGAGGTGCGTGAGATTTGTGACGATCTCTTGAAAGCTGGCATTATTCGCCACAGTAGTTCCCCTTACGCTGCCGCGATTGTCCCTGTACGCAAAAAGGACAACACCCTAAGAAAGTGTGTAGATTACCGCCCGTTGAACAAAATTACAGTTCGAGATCATTTTCCGATTCCTCTGTTAGATGATTGCATTGAACATCTGGGTGGCAAATCATTCTTCACTATCTTGGACTTGAAGAACGGTTTCCACCATGTGAAAATGCACCCAGACTCAATCAAATATACTGCCTTTGTAACCCCTGATGGCCAGTTTGAATATGTACGCATGCCCTTCGAACTTTGTAATGGCCCTTCCGTGTTTGCTAGATTTGTTTATTTTGTCCTTAAGGAATTTATTAACCGAGGTCAACTGGTGATATATATGGACGACATTCTAGTCGCGTCGCATGACTTTGAAACCCACCTTGAGATTCTGAAGGAAATATTGTATGTGTTAAGAGTGAACGGGCTATGCCTGAAGCTGACGAAATGCCGTTTTGCGTATAGGGAACTAGAGTACTTGGGCTACTTAGCCAATTCCGCCGGTATCACGCCTAAACCAGCCCATATTCAGGCGATACGGGATTTGCCCATTCCAAGGGATAGCAAGGAATTAGAGCGTTGCCTAGGCCTATTCTCATACTTCCGCCGATTTGTATCAGGTTTCGCTAAGATTGCGTGTCCGCTGTCCCGATTGTTAAGAAAAGATACCCCAACTTTATGTCCCTTCCGAAATGATAAATCATGTCATACGAGTAGTGCACGAGAAGCTTGGCCATATGGCCACGGAGAAATGTTGTGCACAGATCAAGAAGCATTACTGGTTCCCGTGTATGAAGTCTTATGTTAACAATTACATTAAAAATTGCCTCAAGTGTATCTACTACTCCGCGTCCGCTTCGGACCACCGTGTCACGCTACATAGTATTCCGAAAGTGCCCCTTCCGTTTGATACCGTCCATATTGACCATTTGGGCCCCCTTCCGTCCATACGTTCTAAGAAAAAGTATCTTCTGGTTGTCATTGACGCTTTCACCAAATTTGTGAAGCTGTACCCTGCCGCCACGACTAATTCACGTGAAGTATGCCAGACATTAGAATCTCAGTATTTCGCAAATTACAGTAGACCCCGCCGAATCATCAGTGATAGAGGTACCTGCTTTACTTCCTCCGAGTTTGAAGAATTTCTGAAGGCCAATAATATAATTCATGTGCTGAATGCCACTGCCTCACCCCGGGCCAACGGCCAAGTCGAGCGGGTTAACCGTGTGTTGGGCCCCATGTTGGGTAAACTGACGGAACCTGTGGACCACGCAGATTGGGTCCAACAACTGCCGAACATAGAGTTTGCATTGAATAACTCCGTCCACTCCACAACCAAATTTGCCGCTTCCGTACTTCTATTCGGTGTTGAACAACGAGGTGTGGTAGTAGATGAACTAACCGAACGGTTGGGTGAGAGAACGGAGGAGGTCGATGCCTCAGAGGTAGACGTCCGGAGATTAGCCTTCCGTAACATTGTTAAGTCCCAAGAATATAATTCGGAATATTATTCGAAGCATCACCTCCCTGCCGTTAGTTTTGAGGAGGGGGATTTCGTAGTTATTAAGAATGTGGATACTTCGGCAGGCACGAACAAAAAGCTTATCAGGCGGTATCGTGGTCCGTATGTGGTTCATAAAAAACTTCCGAATGACCGATATGTTATCCGGGATGTAGAGGGCTCCCAAATCACCCAACTACCATATGATGGTGTCCTAGAAGCCTCCAAATTAAAGCTATGGGTTGCCCCTGATCAAGATTGCACTTCTGATAGCCAAACAAAGGCGACACCAGCCACTTAAGATTCTTATTTACCCCCCCCCTCCGTTGTTACCAATTGGAATCGAGGTCGATTCCTCGTCAGGACGGCCGAGTTGTAAGATTCCAATTATTTAAAGTA
>NW_025814585.1:0-70752 GCF_018902025.1 Drosophila willistoni | reverse complement strand
GGGGCGGAAGGACCCGATATAGTAGCAAGTGGTTGGCGGGTGCCAATATCTTCAGGGTCTCGTACGTGAGTAGAATGATTAAAACGCGCGAAAACTTCGTTTTAATTCTATGTTTGATTTATTTATTTCACAAGATATACCGACACACACACGAAATGGTTCGGTTGGAAAAAGTGACAAATCGCAAAGTATAATATACAGGAGGTGAACGGGTGTTCGGGTGAAAATCTCGATTAAGTATATGGCGATGCCCATTGGAAAAACCCAGTCACCCCTCCTGGTGTGACCGTAGATGCCGAGGATCAAAAAACCCTCCTCACTCTTCACTGCTCTTCGCCGCTCACTGCTGTTCACCCGGTGGCGTGAACATACCGCCCCCTTGCAACATGTTGCAATTGCCACCCTGGACATATAAAGGATGGGGACGGCAACGTTCTCGAGCGCCTAGATCCCACAGGAGCCGGAGACGACCCATCCGAACACGGTGCTCTGGGCTGCGGGAGTACCGCTATGACCGGGCACACAGCCTGGTTGGATGACCTCAGGATAGAGGTCTGCCCCGAGTACCACGGACACCGACGCCGGCCGATAGAAATAGGGGTCGGCCAGGATCAGGGTGGCGAACTTCTCCCGAACCGGCGCCGCCACTTCCCGGATGGGAGTGCGAATGAGCAAGTCCTCTTCGACCCGGAATATAACGTTCCGTCGGAACGTCTCGTCGGACCTCGACTCGAGGACGGCCGTACAGGCTTGGTCGACCCCGACCTTGGTTACAGCTAACCCCAGGGACCGGGCAAAGGAGCGATTGATGCGGCTCTCAGCCGCACACGCATCGAGAAGGACGCGGGTCTCGAAGGATTTCGAGCCATTGCCCAACCGGAGAACTGCGGTTGGCAGGACAGTCGTCGTCCTGGCGTGGAGTAGGGAGGATAGAGAGATTTCGGGTGCGCCTTCTGGGGAAGCGGAGCGGTCGGACGATGATCGGGAACAGGGTTGTAGCGGGGGTGCAGCACGCCCGGAGGGGGTGATTGGCTGCGACGCCGGGCGGAGGCACGTTGTCTCGGCGGTTGGTCGGCCATGTGGAGCAGGGTATGGTGCCTTTGCCCGCATCGTCGGCAACCATGGCGAGTCCGGCACGCGTCGGATGAATGCTCGTGTGCCAAGCAATTGGGACAATACTTGTTGATCAGCACCGCCCGGAGCCGTTTTTCCCCTCGGAGGTTCAGGAAGCGCTGACACTGCCGGAGTGCATGAACCCCCCGACAGACCCGGCATCGGTACACGTTCATGCCCTGCGGAGCAGCTCGTTTGCTGCGGTGGTGCGGCAGACGTGTGGGGGCCATGTCGCTATGAAGGGGCGAGCTGAACGAACTGTAACGAAAGAAATTACGTAGGGGGGAGTGGATTAGTCTATGCGCCGGGAACGAACAACATGCACGGAGACGAGGACATTCGGAGGGAACATAGAGGGATTGGGAGTCACGATAAGGTTTTAGGCTCAGGACTCCTGCTGTCTTGCAACAGAATAAGCTTCGCTACGGGTCTTCGGATAGACCCACGCGCGGTGGTGACATCAGCCACTCGGACGAGACCGTCAGCCCCGGGCAGAGTGCGCTCAATTCGCCCTAAGCGCCACTCGTTGGAGGGGAGATGATCTTCGGACACGATCACGAGGTCGCCGGTCTGGATGCTGCGAGTCGGTGATTTCCACTTGTTCGTTTGTGAAGCTCCTTGAGGTACTCACTCTTCCAGCGGCGGCAGAAAGCCTGCTGGATTGCCTTCAGTCGCTGCCATCGGTTGATCAGTGACATAGGCTCGACCAGAATTTCCGGTTCCGCAATGGATAAGAGCGGTCCTCCAATCAGGAAATGTCCCGGGCTTAGGGCCAGCAGGTCCTCTGGATCCTCGCTCATGGGAGAGATTGGCCTGGAGTTTAGGCACGCTTCGATCCTACACAGGAGAGTGGAAAGTTCCTCGAAGGTGTATTTGACAGTGGACGAGGACTTGTAAAACAGGGTCTTAAAACTTTTGACCCCTGCTTCCCACAGTCCTCCCATATGGGGGGCGCTTGGCGGAATGAACTGCCAGGATAAAATGTGCTGGGGAAATGCCTTCATTATATCAAGCTTGGTGGCGTTCAGGAAATCTTGTTCGAGCGCCTTTGAGGCCCCTACGAAGGTTTTGCCATTGTCGGAGTAAATGCGCTGTGGGCATTGTCTCCGTGCGACAAACCGAGAGAAGGCTGCAAGAAATCTTTCAGTGGTGAGGTCGGAGGTAGCCTCGAGATGGATTGCCTTCGTGCTGAAACACACAAAGACGCAGACATAACCCTTAGTTATGAGACACGCACGCCCGGTGTAATTTTTGATCTCGAACGGCCCTGCGAAATCAATGCCCGTGTGGGTGAAGGGCCTGGAGTACGTGATGCGTTCTCGAGGGAGATCACCCATCATCTGGGTCTGTAGTCGTCGACGATGAACGATGCAGACTTTGCACCCTTTGAGGTGGGACTTCACCATGTTCTTGATCCGTGGGATCCAGAATTTGGTGCGCAGATACCGCACCATCAGTTGATTGCCGCCATGCAACGTGATGCGGTGGGCGAATTCGACAAGCAGGCGAGTGAAATGAGTACTATAGGGGAGGAGAATAGGGTGACGTTCATCATATCGGAGGGACTCAGCGGCCCGGAGTCGTCCGCAGGAGCGGAGTAACCCATGCTGGTCGAGAAATGGATTCAGATTGAGTAGCGTGCTGGATGATGGCAGGGGTCGCCCTTCCCCAGGGCCCGTATCTCCGCGAGGTATTCCCGACGCTGAGAGGTCCGAATCAAGGCGCGCTCGGCGGAGAGAAGTTCGTCATTGGTGAGGTGAACCGTGGAAGGCGTCGAAATCCTTTTGGTGGCGAAGCGTAGGATGTACGCGATGACTCGTAATGCCCTACCATAATCCGAGAAACGTTCGCTGACGTCCTCGAGTAGGCTGGTCGCGGTGGTGTGGCACTGGACTCGTTGCTCCAGCTGGGTGTCTGGGAGTTCGTTATGGGGAGTTGGCCAATACTCGGGGGCTCGCTGGAGCCAGTCCGGCCCATGCCACCAGAGTCTGCTGGCCGATAACTCGGCCGCGTAGACCCCACGGCTCGCCAGATCAGCGGGGTTGTCCTCGGAGCGCACATGTGACCAGCTTTGGCCACTGGTGCTTTTGGAGATGCTGGATACCCGATTGGCCACGAAGGTGGACCAACTGCACGGGGGTTTATTGAGCCAAGCCAACACGATGGTAGAGTCGGTCCAAAACTGGGAGGTTGCAGGTGGGATTGGGAGTTCAGGAACGATCGACGCTCAGAGATCGGCTAGCAAAACCGCTCCGCACAACTCCAGCCGAGGCAGCGAGACTGTTTTGACTGGAGCTACACGGGTCTTAGCCGTTAATAAATGGACGTCTACTTGATCGCCGCACCGAACCCGCACATATAGGGCTGCTCCATACGCTTTCTGTGACGCGTCACAGAAGCCATGAAGCTCCCACGAGAGCTTATCGCTGGTGTTTAGCCAACGGGGAATGCGGAGTCGACTGAGGCCTGGGTAATCCTGCAGGAATTCGTGCCATTGCTGCAGCAGGAGAGGCGGCAGAACATCATCCCAGCCCAGTTCGGTAAGCCAGATTTGTTGCATGAATATCTTCGCTCGGATGACAAATGGGGCTAGCCAACCAGCGGGGTCAAAGAGTTTAGCGATATGGGACAGAACCTGCCTCTTGGTGATCGACTCCTTCAAGGGGGGTCCGCTACGGTGAAGAAGAAGACGTCTTCGGCAGCTTGCCAGCGGATGCCCAAGGTTTTTGCAGTGCTCGCGTCTTCCAGCTCGAGAAAGTCCTCTCGCAGCAGGTGCTCTCTCGGAATGGCTTGAAGTACTTCCTTCTTATTGGAAGTCCACTTCCGAAGCGGGAAGCCCGCAGATTGGAGGGTCGCTTGAAGCTCTCGTATGGCGAGACGGGCGTCGGCTTCAGTGTGAGCGCCGGCAAGGACATCATCAACATACATGTAGTTCCGAAGGATTTCGCTCGCCTGAGGATACATCGCTTGCACGTCTTGTGCCAGTTGTAAAGGACTCGGATCGCCAAGAATGGCGCGCAGTTAACCCCAAACGTGACAGTTTGTAACTCATAATCCTGAATATTGCCGCAGCGGTTTCGGTAGAGGATTCGCTGAAAGGGGGTATGCCTGGGGTCGACTCGATTTGTCGATACATCTGCGTTATGTCGGCGTTGAAAACGAATTGAAAGAACCGCCATTTCAGTACCTGAAGCGTGAGGTCGGCCTGAAGAGTGGGGCCGGTGTGCAAGACATCGTTGAGGCTGACGCCTTGTGTGGAGGGGCTCGACGCGTTAAATACCACGCGTACCTTAGTGGTGGTGCTATCGGGCTTAAACACCGCGTGATGGGGGAGATAGAAGTTTTTCCCATCTTGAGGAGGCGTCACCCGAATCATGTGACCTAATTCCTCGTACTCTTGAATAATGGCATCGTACTGCGTTTTAGGACGGGATCCTTGAGAAGGCGTGCTTCATTCCGCAGGAATTGAGCCAGCGCGATCGGTCTTGAGTGGCCCAAGTCAACGCTATTCGGACCTTTGAACGGTAGGGACACAACATATCGACCGTCCTTTCCTCTTTGGGTGGTCTCCTGGAAGTTCCGCTCGCAGAATACGTCATCCTCCTTTTCCGGTTTTGCGGGAAGGTCTTCCACCTCCCAAAACTTGGTGAGGAGTACATCAAGTTTTGCTTCTGGCCTAACTCGCGTCTGTGCCGCGAAAACTGATCGAGACACTGGAGGGTCAGGCATGATAGCTCCACACAGAACCCATCCAAAGATGGTTTCTAGCCCGACGAACTCACCAATATCCTTTTTGATCCGTTCTCCGAGGATGTGGGGAAAGAGGTCAACACCGATAATCATGTCAATAGGCGCGGGCTTGTTGTAGTACGGGTCAGCCAGGGGGCGATCGAGGCACTGCGTCGGAACCGTATTAAGGAAAGGAGCTGTTGGAATGGCCCCTGACAATTTGGATACGACCAGGGCGGAGACCTCGATCTTGTTCAGTCTGTCACACGGGGGAGACAGCATTAGCAGACACACCTTGTCGGCGCAGCCTCCATCACTCTGGCCCATGCCAGTAACCGCAGCGTCTACTGGGTAGAAGGGGGGCTGGACCATGCTGAAGACACGCTCGGAGAGAAAAGTTGAATCGGCCCCAGAGTCGATCAACGCCCGAATATGGTGATCCACACCACGATGGTGCAGAGTGACAATCGCAGTGCCTAAAAGGCCTCTGCCTGGGGTAGATGCAAAATAACTTTGAGCATTTGTGAGCTGGTTGCTCGTGGACGGACCCTCTGTGGCGCTGGATGGTGGGACTTGCGCAGCGGACGGCGAGGACACGGACACATCACTAGGATGCAACAGCGTATGATGACGTTCCTTGCAGGTATGGCAATTATGCGCACTGGAGCAGCCCTTCACTTGATGACCGCGGGCAAAACAGTTCAGACAAAGTCCCTGCTGTCTAATGGTTTCCAGCCGCCTGTGAACAGGCATATCAAGAAAACTCGGGCAGAGCCGTATGATTCTCCCGATGGCACAGCTTACAAGAAGCCGGTTTGAGCTGGGCTTTCGCGGGGAACGCTTGGACCTTCATCGTTGCAGAGGATTTGCGAGGGCCAAAGGGGATGGCTTGCACACTTGGGCCCGACTTATGTTCTTCGGTGGCATCCAGGACACGATACCGATCGGTAAGAAATTGGTTCAAATCGGACCAATTTGAGACGACAGTCTTATTTGGCACTGATTGCTCCCACAGGAGGATTGTGGCCTTCGGCAATTTGCTAGTGCAGATGGCGATAAGTAAGACATCCCAATTCTCCAGTCTGCAGCTCTCGCAAGGATTTGCCCGACTCTTGTGCCACCGCGGGAATCTGAAGGAGTTGTCTGGCTTGAGTCATGACAAGCAGACGGCTATTTTCGTACCGTGCGGTGAGGTTCTCCCACGCGGCCTGGAAACCCTCATTCGTCAGAGGGGACTTAGCTACGATGGTTCTCGCTTCCCCTCGCGTCTTGGTGTTCAAGTGATAGAGCTTCTCCACTTGTGACAAGTACGGGTTGCCGATATAAATGGCGGCGAACAAATCGCGGAATGTGGGCCATGCTAGGCTGTCGCCATCAAATGTCTCCACCTCACACGGAGGAACTCTATGCCCCGCCGGCCTCGACGGAGCGGTTGGCTGACGCATAAGACTCGTCATCTGTGCCGAGAGCTGTTCGATGCGTTCTCCGAACAACGTCTCGCATCGCTCATACGCCGCATAAGCCTATTCGTGCTTCGCCTTGATGCGGCTTATGTTTGCCAAGCTTTCCTCGTCGGTTTGGACTGTCAAGGCCTTTTGACAACGGGAGTATTCCATCTCGACAGTTGACCAAAGGGATTTGAGCTGCTCTAAGTGCTTTTTAATGGAAAACAAGGGAGCTTCGAACAGAGTCAATGCGTCGCACGCCAGAATGAAATCGGAGAGGGACATTCTGGAGTGTTCTCTGCGCTGTTGTGATACGGATCGGGTGACGGGAGCGTCAGAACAGTGCGTCACAACAACGTGCGGGATCTGGGTCTGGGTTGAAAGCTTGGAACGACCTTTGTGTTCACTCGAGTCCTTAACCGAGAATCTGCGACCCTGAGGGAGGCTGGACGAAGACGGACGGGATCTTGGGGATTCGCTGCGGCTGCGAACAGACGAGAACTTGCGCGAAATATCCGTACGCTTCACGGTCGCCGGAGTTATCGGAGGCCGAACCTTCTCCGGAGTTGAAGAGGGAGACGAAAGACCGTTAGACTTCGGCGCAGTCTTGGACGGCTCCGTGGACATACTCAGGGGACGACCTTACCGTCGAATACCGAGTTTGTGGGTTTTGAGAAAATGAGGAAATGAGGAAAATTTGAGGAAATGAGAAGTGGACTGTATGAGGACGCAAGAGCTTTCTCACTGTGCACCGCAGGATTGCGGGAGAATTATCTCGCGTGCGGCTCGGAAACGGAGCCCTTTTAATGGGGATAGATGCGGAACAATATACGAACGCACGAGTGCGGATCAAAACTTGCACGTAGACAAAGCTAAATGATTACAAAACAAGTTTGTATGGATTCGTAAGTAACGCTGGGAGTACGTATAAAACAAAACACGGAGGAAATATATAAATAAAGATGTATAGGATAAAAGAAAATACGTTTTCGTATAAATCTGGATCTGGATATATATATGTGCGCACAATACTGGCCGGAAAAAATTATATATATAATTTATAAATATGGACGGATGTATAAATATGGGCCCGATAGTGCTGGAAAAAAATATATATATGTATTTATTTATAAATATGGGCGGATATATATATGAGCGCAAAAGGCTGGCCGGAAGAAATATATTTATAATTTTTGAATATGAATGGATATATAAATATGGGCCCGATAGTGCTGGAAAAAATATATATATGTATTTATTTATAAATATGGGCGGATATATATATGAGCGCAAAAGGCTGGCCGGAAGAAATATATTTATAATTTTTGAATACGAATGGATATATAAATATGGGCCCGATAGTGCTGGAAAAAATATATATATGTATTTATTTATAAATATGGGCGGATATATATATGAGCGCAAAAGGCTGGCCGGAAAAAATATATTTATAATTTTTGAATATGAATGGATATATAAATATGGGCCCGATAGTGCTGGAAAAAATATATATGTATTTATTTATAAATATGGGCGGATATATATATGTGCGCAAATACTGGCCGGAGAAAATTATATATATATAATTTATGAATATGGACGGATATATAAATGTGGGCACGATAGTGCTGGAAAAATATATATGTATTTAGTTATAAATATGGGCGGATATATAATTAGGCGAAAAAAAGGGAATCGGAAATAATGTGATTTGAACTTGGCGCGCTTGAGCCGCCTATCGATATCACGACTCGACTCACGTGTCACCACTACTCCGAAAACAGCTGTCGGCCGTTGTTTATATTTTGATGTTGTTGTTTAATTATGTTAATAATTTTTTTTGTGGTTGTGAAAAAAAAGAGAAAACCAATAACAAAAGAACGCTTTTACACACCGCGAGTGTTGTGCGCGAAGGCAAACAAAACAAACGATCAATGCATGTGGACAAATGCTTGATCTATGTATGTACGTACATGCATAAGTACACAGGTGAGTATATAGATATGTGTGCACACGCGTTGTTCACAACAAAAATAACGTAAGTAATTGTCATTTAATTGGAGGTGGGGTGGTGTTAAATCAATGCGCGACACCGAAATGGATTATGTGTTGTGGATATGTACATATGTGCAATGTATGACTATGTAAGTATGTATGTACATATGTAAGCAAGTGCACCGGTTTCCAAAGACGCGCGTGGGGAATTAATTTCGCACCTAATTCGAACGCGCAAGAAATCGCGGTGCATACGTTAAGTGCTATTAAAAAAAAAAAAACAATATTTTTTGGCCTTTTGTGTTGTGGTAAATGTGTGAAGGGATTATATGTACATGGATATGTACATATGCGCGTACATCAACAGATGACGATGTGTGTATGTACGTAGATACGCGCGTGCGGAAATTAGTTTGGCATTAAAAATAATTATTTCAACACATAAGAAAACGCGGTGAACACTTGGATTATTATTTTTTTTCTATTTTTTATAACACTTTAATATTTTTTTTGTTTTTTAACCCTTTACGCGGACTTGGCAAACAGCTGTGGAAATTACATGTACATGTGAATGCATATGTAAAAGAGGTGGATTTGGACAAGTGCGGGGAAAAATGTAAATAAAGAAATGGAAATGTAATGGAAAACGAGAACGTTGGACAAACACGCTAAGGATTAGGAACTACCATGGACCCTTGGAACAGGTCAGGTATGTACATACAATATGTAAAAGTGTGTAGGTCGCTATGGAGAAGCGGGAAAACCTCACACTTTTATTAGTATGTAGGGGCAAATGAAACGAATAATGAAATTTTGTACTTATCAGGAATTCCGCCGATGCAAGCTGGAGGAGCGGAAGGATATCCGGCTCGAAGGACCAATGTTTGTGGCGGGGCGGAAGGACCCGATATAGTAGCAAGTGGTTGGCGGGTGCCAATATCTTCAGGGTCTCGTACGTGAGTAGAATGATTAAAACGCGCGAAAACTTCGTTTTAATTCTATGTTTGATTTATTTATTTCACAAGATATACCGACACACACACGAAATGGTTCGGTTGGAAAAAGTGACAAATCGCAAAGTATAATATACAGGAGGTGAACGGGTGTTCGGGTGAAAATCTCGATTAAGTATATAGCGATGCCCATTGGAAAAAACCCAGTCACCCCTCCTGGTGTGACCGTAGATGCCGAGGACCAAAAAACCCTCCTCACTCTTCACTGCTCTTCGCCGCTCACTGCTGTTCACCCGGTGGCGTGAACAATTGTATACATATTCATTTAAGATTCAATCGTAAAGTGCAATTCGAAAATGCCAATTGAAGCGATTTCTTCAACATTTATGATGCCATAAAATGTTAACTGAGAATCAGAAACAAATTCATTTGCTTAACCACCCGAAGTTTCTGTCTGGGCCAGCAAAATGTCAGAAAAGTGCGTAAAACCGGAACCTTGGACACACTCATTCACACACACACACACACACATACACCCTCAGCGGGGTGGCATACACTTATAACTAAGCCAATTTTGTTTGGCCTCACACAAACTAGGCGGGAGAATGGCGGGAGGGGAGAAAAAAAATCTGGCAGCTATTTCAAACTCAATTAAACACGGTAAAGCCAAGTTAAGGGTACCTTTCATTGCCCTAGTATCCTTTCCGTTCTCTTGGACACAGCTGTTCTTTATGTACCCCACACCCATACATCTACACACAAACAAGCACACACACACTCTCCTCAATTAATACTGCCGGCAGTTGCTTTTCGGTTTTGTTTGGTCTTTTAGTTTAATCTCATTTGGAAAAGGTCGAAAAGCGTAACATTATTTGATTGCCACTTCAATCCACTTTCACTCGTTGTCTCTTTGGCTCTCAATTGTCAATTCCCTTCCACACACACACACACACTCCGGATAGGCACGTGTGTTTCAACTGAACCTTTTTGTTCTTTCCTCTGTATTCTTTATGTTTTCATTTTTGCATATAAGGCTTTTGTTTATTTGAATTTTCGGCAAAAGTGACCCGCATAGTGACCATGCATAATTAGATTGAAATTTTTGGGTCAAATTGTTTGTACTTTGTAAATTGATTTCACTTATTTGTTTTGGACACAAAATGTTATTGTATCTAATATTGAATGCTGTTAGCTATAAGTACTTGAATTTCTGTAGAAATAAGCTTCATCTTCAAGCCAATGTTAATAAGGTAAAAATTTTGTTACGAAATATTTAATCGAAGCATGAAATTTGTCTATATATTATGAAGTTCGTTTTAAGCTTATGACTTTAATGAATAGGTGAACTCAATATTATAAGGGTTTCTAGTCTAAGACCCACCTAAAAGGGGCACTTTTCATATAAAAACTATATGTATTTCTTTGCCAATAGTAACTTTTAAATAACATTTTCCTGTCGTTTTGACATTTTTTTTAACAACTTGTTAAGTACTTAAATGACACTTGAAATCAGAACTCTCCTTCTTTAATCTGAAATCTTTTCTGTGTATTAAATTAATTATAAAAATCCAACTACATTAAATATATTTTTTTTTTATGTTCATAAGAGGCTTAAAAAATGTACTAAGTTCAATTCAAAGAATTAATATAACAATAAGCCGTGAGGTATTCGTAAGTTCGCAGAATCATTTCCAATTGTAATTCTGATTGTAATTCTAGTCATATACTAGGTTAGTTAAACAACCACAAACGTGCCAAAGTACAGTTGTATTATATTTTCTTTAGTGCATCTGATTTGGTGAAGCCGCTTCAGATGAACACGATTGTTGAGTTTGGCGCTAAGGTTCGATGTTTTAGCGGGCCCACAAGAAAACACTCCACTTTTCACGTGATACTTCATTTATTTCTTCCACGTGTATTTCTTATGCTAATGGGTGTGTGTATGGTGTGTGTGCCGTATGCGAGTCGTTATTATACAAGCCGTTTGATTGTAAGCGAGCCGTTTGAGAGCTGCTATGATTGTAAGCGAGCCGTTTGTAAGCGAGCCGCTATAAATTAATCGCCCTTACTCGCGGTTGTAACCAAACTGTTCTGTCCGCCGCTTAGTAACAAGCATAGAACCTAACATGTAAGCTTAAAGCGCAAGATGCAACGGTTAATTTCCCAGCACGTAGGCTGGCGCTTAAGAATAAGTATGAAAATGAAAGAGAATGAGTGATATGGGTTAACCCATTGGTGGCTGCGTCGGGTCTGCTGGGCAGTTAGCGAATTTCGGCGGCAACATTCCCCCCCCAGTAAAGCTGCTCTCTTCAGGGGGTTGCTTTGCTCCAAAACAGCCGACGTCTAATACAGCTACTTTAGCCACGGGCCGTTGAAGAGTCCCGTTGGCAGTTCTGATGATCACTCGACGCACCTGGTTGTCTTTGGCCAGGATTGTTTGCTCGACTATACCTTTTGACCATCTATTTCGGGGCAGAGTCTCGTCCAATATTACAACGACGTCTCCAGCTGCTATTGGTGGTCTCTTCCTAAACCATTTTCCTCGCCTGGCTAAATCTGGAACGTATTCGCGTACCCATCGTCGCCAGAATTGATCGGCGAATTCTTGTACAGCTTGCCACATGTGCTGTACGGTATGTGTGGTTTCGAAGACTGGTTTATAGCCGCTTGCTGATCCTAGTAGTAGATGGTTAGGGGTGATAGCCTCGTCGTCTTTGTTGTCCAGAGAGACAAAAGTAAGCGGTCTGGAATTTAGGATGAATTCCATTTCCCAGAGTGCGCTTTGTAGGCCCTCGCTGGTGAATTTTCTCGCTGGGCAGATGGCTTAGAGTACTGTCTTGACGGAACGAACAAGTCGTTCCCATGCTCCCCCCATATGAGGAGCGGCTGGTGGATTAAATTTCCATTTGATGTCATCGAACGCCGGTTGCACGGCGTTGAAGTTGATCGTCTGCGCTTTGTCACAGATAATCTTTTCAGCAGCTTTGAAGTTAGTGCCATTGTCGCTGTAAATTTCTCTCGGGGTCCCGCGATGCAGTGTCCAAAGAGCACGCCAGTTCTATATGCACTGCCCGTATGGTTAAGCAGGTGAAAATAACGTCCCATCTTTTTTCGCTTCGCCGTCTTACAGCAACCAAGAAGGGCCCGAAGTAGTCGATACCGACGTAAGTGAAGGGACGTTGGTAGGCAGCCAGCCTGGCGATGGGCAAGGGAGCCATTTGCGGTGGAACAGGCATGGCGCTCTCATTTTTACAGCGTTGGCAAGACTTCCGCATGCCTTTGTATAAGACTCGTAGGCGTGGTATGTAAAACATGCCTCGAATCCTGTTAATACACGTCTCATGGGATGTGTGGTGCATTTCCTGATGATACCAGTTCACTATGAGCCGAGTAATGTGGTGCCCATATGGGAGCAGTATTTGGTTTTGGCCGTTTAGGTTTTCTGCTCGCCCTCGGGTACGTAGGAGCTGGTTTTCATCTAGAAAGATATTCAAACATATGAGTTTAGAATTTGTTTTTAAAGGTTTACCTCTCGTTAAGTTGCGAATTTCTGGGTTGAATTCAGATGACTGCGCATGCCGCAGTAGGAGTGTGCGTGCCTGCTGAATCATCTCGTAAGACACCTCTGTAGGTGGCGATGCCTTCTTTTGTTTCGCTTTCAGTTTCTCAATGTATAGAACAAAGAAGAAAGCTCGATATAGCCTGCGCCAGTCGGAAAAATATTCCGCGTTAAGTTTTAGCTCCATCGGCGAATTGTCGATGAAGAGTATGTTATGCCTGACTTCAGCATTGTTTGGTGGCCCCAAATCATCGCATTTTGGCCACTCGTGTTGATCCTGCAGCAAATAGTCTGGACCGTGTAGCCAAGTTTATATTTATTGGCGTTGTTTGTTTTAGTAGCAAGATCTGCAGGGTTAGGTTGGTTGGAACCCAGTTCCATTGGCTAACGTTTGTGAATTCCAGTATTTCGCCCACGCGTTGCATGACGAATTGCTGAAACTTTCGTGGATCCATACGAAGCCATTTGAGAACAGTCTTTGAGTCGGACCAATAACAACTCGAGTTAATTGACAAACTTGGATTGCGTTGGATTCGGTTACTCAGCTTTGCTCCGATAACTGCGGCCTGCAGTTCCATCCTTGGTATAGATAGTGGACTTAACGGTGCCACTTTCGCCTTGGAGGCCACGAAGCTGAGGTAGGTTCTTTCCCCCTGGCGTATCCGAAGGTAGCAGACTGCTGCGTATGCCAATTCTCTGGCGTCAACGAACGTGTGTAACTGGACATCATGGATTTGATCGCTGCTGTTGAAATAACATCTCGGGATGGTCAATCCGGCGATTGTTGTAAGGATCCGTTTCCATCGTATCCATTTGGGTAACAATGCGTCGGGCAAACCAGTATCCCAGCCAATGCCGCTTCTCCAGACTTCTTGCAGTAGGATTTTCAGCTCTATTGTAAAGCAAGAGATGAAGCCGAGTGGGTCGTACATTGACATAAGTACTTGCAAGAGCTCGCGTTTGGTTGGTATTTTGTCGCTGTCTAAAACGTTGCGCTTCAGCCTGGCGAACTTGCAGATGAATGTGAATACGTCGGAGTTCGGCATCCAATATAAGCCGAGTACCTTTTCTGTTGCGGTAATTTCGACAGCTTCGGGGAGTAGCATTCGCGATTCCGCTCTTTAGTATTCGTAGGACCTCCTTTGAGTTCGAAGACCAATTGCGTATGTGGAAACCACCTGCTGCATGGATGTCTCTGACTTGAGTTGCGATGTTTCCGACTTCCACGTAGTTGTCGCCGCTGTATATAAAATCATCCACGTAGTGGTAGTCCTTCATGGCTTGTGCTGCTTGAGGGTACTGTTGGCAGAATCGATCTGCATTTTTGTCACGAATAAAGTGTGCAATGCAGGGTGCGCAATTGATTCCGAAAGTAAGCGCTTCCATAACATAGACGTTAGGCTCTTGCCTCTCGGATTTGCTGTCGAACCACAGAAACCTTTGCGCATGGGTGTCTGCTAGTCTCACTCGGATCTGGTGGAACATCTCGGCGATATCGCCACAGATCGCCACTCGTCCCACTCGGAATGAGAGTAAGAGGTCAAACAGGGAGTTTAGGAGATCTGGACAACTCCAGATGTAGTCATTCAGGGCCTGGCCGCCGGATTGGGCGGCTGCGTCCCATACAAGCCGGACCTTCTCTGGTTTATTTCGATTTTTAGTTATGAAGGTTGGTAGATACCATGTCCGTCTGTTTGGTGCAGCTATTTCCTCCGGCGTCAGCATGCGAGCATAGCCCTTTTCGACGAGGTTTTCGATTTGCTTGGTGATTTGCTCCTTCAACTGTAGTTGTCGGGAAAATTGCTTTTGTAGGCATTTAAGCCGTTTAGTGCGTTTGCGTAGCTATCAGGTAATAAAACTTCAGGGTCTTTCCACATTAGACCGACCTCGTACCTGCCGTTCTTCAAGGCGGAAGTAGATTCAAGTCTGGTTAGAGCTTGAGTTTCTTCTGGTGATGATAGCGGTTTTGCTGTGGTAGCGTCTAATGAGAACGCTTGTTTGATGATCTCATGCAGCTTGGCGTCTGCGTCTCGGCATCCACACATGTGAACGCTGACATTAGCTCTAGTGGCCCTTGATGGCGTGGAGCTTTGTAGTGCCCATCCCGGGCACGCGAGGTTCCAGTTATTTGTGCCGATTAGGATGCTTGGGCGTGCGTTGGTGTATGATGCTATCGGTAGTCCCGCTAGGTGAGGGAATTCTTTGGCGAGAGCCCTTATGTCGATAGACTGTACAGGTAGATCCAGGGTATCTACTCTGTGAACCTCTTCCAAGTAGAATTGATTGCCATTATGTGGATTGGCAACGGTAAGCGTGACACGTTCCGATGCATTTTCTTCGCGTGTTGTATCGTTGGTCCATTTTAGGCACAGTGGATCTGGAACGCCTTTTAAGCCGAGTTGCTTAAAGACCTTGTTGTCGATGAGCGTTAGTGCCGATCCCTCATCTAGAAATGCAAAGGTGTTAGTGACTTTCGTTTTATTGATGATTTGTATTGGAATGACACGGAAATATGTTGAGCCAGACTCTCTGGATCGCTGGGTGTGCTTGCCCTCCCGCGTATGCACGTTGGTGACCATAGCTGGCCTGTTTGGGCTGCTGGGTTTCGCAGCCTTTGGTATTGGCTGCATCTCGTGGATCAATGGGTGATGTTTGCTTCGGCAGCCTCGTATGCCGCAAACCTTTTCGCGTTGGCACTTTTGATGATGACGGTTTAGGCATTGTTGGCAGAGCTTGTGATTTTTCAGAAAAGACATCTTTCGTTGATGTGGCGTGGCTTTGAACGATGGGCAGCTGTGTATTTTGTGCCCAGGTTCGTTACATACGACGCACGTAATTTCCTTGACCTGCTCTTTAGGTGCCTCTGTGTGATGATTTAGGCTTCCGCTCTTCTTATGGTAAAGCGGCGAAGTTACCTGGCTTGCTGCTTCAGCTATGTCGTAGATCCATTTGCTAAAAGATTCCATTGATGGTACCTTAGTGTCTTTGGGAAACATTGCCCACTGCAGCTTCAATTGTGTGGGGAGTTTCTCCAGTAGCTCTTGTACGAGCATTGGGTTTTGCATGTAACCTGTGAGTCCACATGCTTCCATCGTTGAGTAGATGTTTCGTACACACAGTGCGTATTCGATAAGTGGTTCAAGCTTATCTTTTATTGCGGGTAGTTGCCGCGTTTTTTCCAGTAAGTTGTGCAAAATATGCTCTGGCCGACCGAAACACATACGTAATGTTTTTTGATTTCAGGGACCATTGCTGGTAACAGGAGTTTGGATTGAACAAACTCACGTGCTTTTCCCTTCAGGCTAGCTTGCAGCCGCATAAGATTTTCTGCATTCGTATACCCAGCGATTTCCGTACTTGTCTGAAAACTACTGTAGAATAGAGGCCAGTTCTGAGGATTGCCATCAAATGTTGGAAGCTCTTTCGGTATCGCTTGACGGGCTGCAAGTTGTGCCGCGCTTGGTATTGCTGTGTTTAGGTCTATGTCCATTCGCACTTTACTTTCTGGATAGTACGATGCAGCCCTGGTTTGAGTATTTGTGAAATTCCAGGGCGCCATCGGCGTAGCACTTAGGTGCGGTTGTTCGCGTATCGTAGCACGCGTGTTGTTTGAGGTTAGGAACGGCAGCTGCGGTGCCTCGTGATCGTAATGCCACGTGTCACGCACTGCTGAGTATGTGACCATCGCTTTTTGTTTGGCAGAAGTAAAAATAGGAATAGCCGTCCTAGCTGTGTCCGGGAATATTTTTGGCGGGCATAGTCCAAAGTCCGATCCGGTTCTGGTAGCGGCACCGTTGGTTTTGCTGGTGACGAAGTAGCCTGAGGTTCGCCTGCTGTGTGGTATTTCCGGTTCTGCAGGGCGTTGCTCAATATGGTTGTGATGACTTCCGATGACACGTTGACGCAGTCGCAGTTCCAGCTGTTCTCAGATTTCTCGTCTATTACTCCAACGCAGTCGAAATGATACCAGGAACAGCATCGATTGCATTGCACCATGCGGTCATTTCTTCCTGCATGCATTTCTTGCAATGATATATTCCACTTGATAAGTCTTTTGTTGCCATGGTTTACCAATGAGTTTATACTTTTAAGCGATGTTGATTAGTTATGTGACCTATGTAGGTCGTAAACGGTTGACCGTTGAGGTATGTATCACAATTTAGTGATTGGTTATGCAATCATCGAGGTTAACCTCTATATGATTGGCGTGTAGAACCGTGGGTTGACCCGTCGAGTTGAGTTAAATAATTAACTTTTTCGGTTCATTTAGTGGTTTACCACTGTTAGATTAATTTATAGAATTAATCTGTAGAATTAATTTATAGAATTCATTCATTGCCTTTATGGCGTAATTTATAGAATTAATTTATAGAATTAATTCCTGGCATAATTTATAGAATTGTTGAGTTTGGCGCTGAGGTTCGATGTTATAGCGGGCCCACAAGAAAACACTCCACTTTTCACGTGATACTTCATTTATTTCTTCCACGTGTATTTCTTATGCTAATGGGTGTGTGTATGGTGTGTGTGCCGTATGCGAGTCGTTATTAAAGCGTTGATGTAAGCGAGCCGTTGAGAGCTGCTATGATTGTAAGCGAGTGTAATTTAATATCTGCCGTTTGTAAGCGAGCCGCTATAAATTAATCGCCCTTACTCGCGGTTGTAACCAAACTGTTCTGTCCGCCGCTTAGTAACAAGCATAGAACCTAACATGTAAGCTTAAAGCGCAAGATGCAACGGTTAATTTCCCAGCACGTAGGCTGGCGCTTAAGAATAAGTATGAAAATGAAAGAGAATGAGTGATATGGGTTAACCCATTGGTGGCTGCGTCGGGTCTGCTGGGCAGTTAGCGAATTTCGGCGGCATCTTATTCTTAAACAATGAAGAAAAAAGTAAACCAAAACTGTCTTTCGTAATTTAATATCTGCATTTAATGTGCCAAGAAAGTGAAGACATTAGCTTTTTAATGGAAATTTGCGTTGTTTATTTAGTGATCGTTACTTTTGGTATACAGAATTTAAAACTAAAGCCTCATACTTCATTCCTATAAAGTGTATTAGAGTTCCCTTTACCTTGCTATTCTCTCTTCGAAAAAAGGTTCTTTATTCATGCTTCAATTCTTCTTTTGTCACATGTATTTAAATGTTTTTATGGTCTTTAGTTAACGACTAATTTTGATTTAACTAGATCAGGGCACTTCTCACATGAGTGCTAATTGAACTGAATTTAAAATGAAAGTAAACAAAACGAGAAGCCGCAAGTTTGAATAAAGAAAGTGAGTTGACTTCTGTTTAGAGGGAATTGAGCTTCATTGGAGATGTGAAAATTCTTAAGCCCCCAGTTCTTTTTTAGTTCTTCAACCAAATGGATCGAACATTTGCTGGCTTAGCTCTTTGGCTATGGTTTCTACTGTCTTCTGCTACGGCTTCCAGCAGTTACAGTAGCAATAGTCACCTCAAACGCTTTAGTAGATCGCTTATCTTTCCGCCCACCACACCGACACGTTTACAATTTATTGGCGGTATCGGTATACCTGTTGATGGTTTACATTTCGAATCAGTTACATCTGGCTATGTGTTGAAAGCAGAATACTTTCTGCCCACCAATTCAACAGAGATCACGCGTGTCTATCTCAAACCGATGACCGTATCGGCCAGAGAGAAGGAGACAAATGGAAATGAGCAGTTTGACTATGGTGCCATATATCGTTGGATTATTTATCGTGGCATTGAGATGATATTGGACAATATGGGACTACCCGGACGGAGTTGTTTGCTACGAGTGATTTGTGAACATGCAGCTGTTCCCTTGAGCCATGAAAGCGGTTTACTTGGCGAGATTCTACACATTATATTAACTCCATCGAGTTCGAATGACAAACTAACGCATCGAATGGATGGTGAATATCAAGAGTCTGAAACGAGTCTGGCAAACGTGGTGGTGATTGTAATGCAGCCTATGCCAAAAAGTGTTCAAAATCACCCATTAGTTTATAAAGCACGTTGTCAGCATGATCTGCATGCCCCAATCAGCATCAGTTGTAATTAAACATACGAAACACCCAAACAAACACACACACACACAAAGGGAGAGAGTAACACAAATACGCAACACAATGTATGCAATATATACGTTGCGTATGCGTGATGTGTGAAATTATTACGAGAGAGCGGTTACTGAGGGGGAAGAAACACAACTGTTTCATTCCTTTGCTTAATTCAGTTAAATTTAAATACCAAATATAATTTATATGAATTATATGTATATATATTTGAAGCCGTTAATACATGCCACTAATACAAATTTAAAAAAACTACAAATGTTATGAAAATCAACTAACGAAAAAGGCTAAATTCCCCCTGATTGATTGTTTAATTAATGAAACTATCCCCAAGAGTTAATGAATTCTTCAATTTTTGAGTACAAGTTTTAAAATACAAACATTAAATATAAAATTTATATATTTAAACTTATTTATTTTGCTAAAAATCATATTAAAATTTAAAATCCAGTTTTGATTAACTTCAAAAAAAGGTCGAAATCTAGACAAACACCAAAAACGAAAGACCCGCCTTATTACACATACTGTAAACCATGTTTTTTGAATATAGTACAATATACGATAACAAAAATATTTGGGCCCGACGGTTAGTTGGTTAAGGCGAAGCCCTTTACACTAATTGTGATGGCGTCCATAAAAAAGGTGGAATCTGCAGTTGCAAGGTTTGCCGTTCTTTTTTCGCTTCATGTGGTTTGAATTCCCAACTACTTTTAGCGTTGAAGATATGGTATGGCATTTACAATTGTGGATTCTTTAGCGAAATCTTTTGATGATAGAACTTGGTGGTTTTTGAAATAGCTATACAGACAACCTGCTCACCTTTTGTGCTGCCTATGATTTAAAATCTTACAAATAAATTAGTAAGATTGACCTGAAGCCCCGCTCAAACAAAGTTTTTTGATTAATTAAGAAACTTTTATCACATCCATCATATATGCCATGGGCCATTAGAGGTTCAATTCTTTGCTGTTCTTTCAGTGGTTCTTGGTTTACATTTATTGCATTAATTCCTTTTTTTGGACTGATTTCATTTTTTCATCTTTTCTTCATTTTTTTTGCTGATTGTCCCCTCTTTTTTTTCTTGGCTGCGATTATTTCTAGTTCAACAATTTCATGTTGATTTTTGACATTTTGTGCAAACATTTTGTGAGTTTTGTTCTGCGTGTGTGTGAGTGCAATTGTTTGTGTGTGTGTGTGTGTGTGTGTTTGCAGACATATTATCGACATTTAAATCCCTTATTTTTTGTATGTCCTTTGGGTTTATAAACAAGCGGAGGTCTTACTCTCCATTTCCCTCTCTCTCTCTCACTATCTCTCTCTGCCTTACTGTTTGGTGTCCTTGTCCTTGCCCTTGTCCACCACTTAATGGTATTTGACAAATTGTGAAAATCCTTTTGTGGCAAGCATGTCCTTTTGTAACACAACCGTTGTTGCCGCTGTTGCCTGCACACATGACTGCAGTTTGATCTTGCAAGTTCATATTTTTAATCCTTTTGTCGAACACACACACACACACACTTAAACACACACGCAAAAAAATATATATTTTCTAAATGCTTATTTGCATTCTTTTAACATTTTTAAATTTAGTTTTCTTGAGAGAATTTAATAGGATTACCGCCCAAAATCAGAGATAACTTTCTAGTTGCTTGTTTTTGATATTTACTTTTCGCTCTTCACTTCAATTGACGTCATCAATTAATCAAACGTTTCGTGTCCTATTTCAATTGCATAAGTTTGCATAGCACATACATAGGTAAATACTTTTCAAGTAACTGCCTCTTGAGTTGAGTTAAAGTGATGTGAGAGAGAGAGAGAGAACTGTATGCCACTTTGACCAAAAATACACATCATAATCCCTTTTGTAAGGATTTGGCAATGACTTTTCTCTCTTCAATCGGCTCACTCGACAACCGACCCGAACCGAACTCAACGACCTGCATTCAATTATCGTGTGGCGCAGTTGTACATTGTCTCAGACTATGCTGCCATCTCGTCTATATGTATGTCCTTCATGGCAAAAACTAATGAAGTGCTGCAATGCCTTGAGCAGCCTGCTAATGCCACTAGAGACCAAGACTTTCCACGTTCAGTTTTCTAGCTCCCAGCTCCATGCTTGCATAAGCATGTTTTCTGGTTTGCTTCACAGACAAAGCTTAGAACCACTTAAGACAATCCATTCAGAGCGACAAGGGAGGAGGTGGGCAGGGAGTGCCCGAGAAGAAGAGGTTCAAAAAGAAAGTGAAGGGGCTGTGAGACTCTGAGGTTGGGCAGTTCGTTGCTTTGGCTGTTGAGTTTTTCTGGCCTCACCTGATGATGGTCCCAAATCAACAACACAAAGGATTAAGTCTAAGACACACCACACACACACACAAACACACACACATACACACACTCAATTCCATGCATAGTTTTACATGTCTAAAGACAAAAAATGAATTTATTACACAACCCAAAAACACAAAAAGCTGAGACAATTGCCAATTCCGAAGCAGATGGCAGGCCAGGCAACAGGAGCAGCAAAAGACAAGAAAACAGGAAGAGACGGGTTCAAATAAATTACCGCCATGGGCCAGGCTTATTTCATTAGGATTATTTTGACTAACATTTACAACTTTCTTTCGCTCTCTCTCTCTCTCTTTCTCTCTGCCTAACTCAGACTTCTATATAGTCATATATACGTATTTATATAAGGGAGATTTCTTGATTTCTGGCTGGCTATTATAGATTTTGATTGTTTTAGATTCGGATAGAGGAGCTGCTGGCTTAATGCAGAATTCGGCCAAAAAAGGGGTGTGGGCCAATTTGTTGGTATGAGGGCGGGCTAAGACGCGTAAAACGAAAACGATAAAAGAAAAGAAATTGCCTGACGGCATTAATTATAATACGCTTAAAAGTTTTCAACATGTTTTTCCTCAATACACACACCACCAGCCATCCCCCTCCCTCTCCCTCATTCCCTTTCGTTTTCAAAAATATACCTCTGACTCAGTTTTGAAAGAAAACAAAATGCAACATGGCAAAAAATAAAAGTATATATGTATGTATATCTGAATACAAATTTCGCATAAATGCATAAGAGAGATCATTGACTTTGAATCGGAACAAAAGGCTTAGCATCCGGCACGCATTCGTTTGACTATCATTAACCCCTGATACCCCATGAAACACCTGCAACCAAAAACACTTGGAGGAAAAAAACAAAAAACCTAGAACGAAATTAATTTTGTCTTGAATCACCTATCTATGTCGGATTAGTTCAAGATAAAAAAAGGGTTTACTTTTTGATTTAGGATAAACAATTTGTCTGACAGAGAAGTTTTGAAAATATAAGCTAATTTAGTCTCTTTAAAACTGAAAGTCAATTAATTTGAACTATTTTCTTTTAGTATCAAATATCACTTCGAACTCACTAGCTCTAAAGCAATATTTCTGTTACTGACAGTGTTGGTAAAGCATAAAATTCCTTCTAAAGGTTAAATATCAATATCTTTGACTATAAATATATGATCCATTAAGTCTATAAGGTCTTCAAAAGTTAAACTACAACTTGCCTGGAGATTTCCACTAAACAAGTCACATTTCTTTCAAAATTCCCATCCATTTTTAACTCTTTCCATTTGTGTGTGGTTAAACCAGTGTTAGAAAATGACACTAAAGAGAAAAAACTCCAGCTATGGTCCTTTTTTCCCGCGAGTTCTTTTGTTTTTCAGGCTTAGTTGCAGCTTCTTCGACCTAGCCTTGAGAGCTGAGAATGATTTTCATATAGTCTTAATATGGTTTTTCATTTTTGCTAAAAGTAAATGCCAAAAAGGATATGCAAGACGGGTGCCAAGAAAAGGTGTGAGTCTTGCGGGTGTGTGTGTGTGTGTGTGCTTGAGTCTGTTGTGCAAAGTTCTTAAGTCGTCCTCACAAATACTTTCTACTTTGCAATTAAGTAGGACTTAAGTTGAAGTGTATATAAACACACACACACACACACACACCACACACATCAGACACACACACGCACACATTTATGCAGAGTGAAGTCCTTTAAGAAGCTGAGCTGACAAGACATTTGGAAAACTTGTAGCAATTTCCCTAAGACTATTGCTTAATTTCCGGTCACTCTTGCTTTCACATTTTCTTTTTATACCCTTGCAAAAAGGGTATATTAATTTTGGTCAAAAGTGTGCAACGCATAGAAGGAAGCATCTCCGACCATATAAAGTATATATATGATCAGCACGACGAGACGAGTTCAAATCGCCATGTCCGTCCGTCCGTCCGTCCGTCCGTCTGGATCAACGCAAACTCCTCCTAGACCGAAAGAGCTACAGAGCTGAAATTTTGCATGTAGGCTTGTATATACTGCAGGCGTTGTATATCTTGCATTCAGCCGGATCGGATCACTATATCATATAGCTCCCCTACAAATGGCAAAGTCACGAACAGTGACTTTTCTTAATAACTTTTTTATACCCTTGCAAAAAGGGTATATTAATTTTGGTCAGAAGTGTGCAACGCATAGAAGGAAGCATCTCCGACCATATAAAGTATATATATTCTTGCTCAGCACGACGAGACGAGTTCAAATAGCCATGTCCGTCCGTCCGTCCGTCTGTCCGTCCGTCTGGATCAACGCAAACTCCTCCTAGACCGTAAGAGCTACAGAGCTGAAATTTTGCATGTAGGCTTGTATATACTGCAGGCGTTGTATATCTCGGATTCAGCGGGATCGGATCACTATATCATATAGCTCCCATACAAACGCCAAAGTCACGAACAGTGACTTTTCTCAATAACTTCGTTATTTTTTGAGCTATTGTCGTGAAATTTAATATTGGTGAGTTAATTATACGTATAAACGACTATGCCAAATTTGATCAAGATCGGGTGACTATATCATATAGCTTCCATAGGAACGATCGGTCGAAAACAGTGACTTTTGTCAATAACTTCGTTACTTTTGACGCGATTGCTTTCAAATTAAATATTTGTTAGTTTAGTATATCTGTTAATGACTGTGCCGAATTTGATAAATATCGGGTTACTACATCACATAGCTCCTATAGGAACGATCGGTGGAAAACAGTGACTTTGATCAATATCTTCGTTATTTCTATCTAGATTGTATTTCGCATAGTTTAGATAAAGTTTCCACTTAAAAAAGATACAAAAATAAGGTATAAACTGACGCGTCAATTAGTTCTGTTATTTTCTATTTATATTTTTTGTTTTTTTTACAGTGTAAATAGCTATATATTGAACAATAAAGATAAGGATTAATTAGTATTTTTCTGATTTAATTCTGGTTGTCTGCGCAGAGACAACTTGTTCGTTTCGTTGCCGGAAGAGAAGAGAGACGCCGTCTCTCAACCTATCGAGGACTTATCGCTAACAATCGATACTTATCACTAACAATCGATACTTATTACTAACAATCGATACTTATTACTAACAATCGATACTACAATACCGGTTTCGGTATATACATGAGTATTTAACAGACTTTAAATAATTGGAATCTTACAACTCGGCCGTCCTGACGAGGAATCGACCTCGATTCCAATTGTTAACAACGAAGGGGGTAAATAAGAATCTTAAGTGGCTGGTGTCGCCTTTGTTTGGCTATCAGAAGTGCAATCTTGATCAGGGGCAACCCATAGCTTTAATTTGGAGGCTTCTAGGACCCCATCATATGGTAGTTGGGTGATTTGGGAGCCCTCTACATCCCGGATAACATATCGGTCATTCGGAAGTTTTTTATGAACCACATACGGACCACGATACCGCCTGATAAGCTTTTTGTTCGTGCCTGCCGAAGTATCCACATTCTTAATAACTACGAAATCCCCCTCCTCAAAACTAACGGCAGGGAGGTGATGCTTCGAATAATATTCCGAATTATATTCTTGGGACTTAACAATGTTACGGAAGGCTAATCTCCGGACGTCTACCTCTGAGGCATCGACCTCCTCCGTTCTCTCACCCAACCGTTCGGTTAGTTCATCTACTACCACACCTCGTTGTTCAACACCGAATAGAAGTACGGAAGCGGCAAATTTGGTTGTGGAGTGGACGGAGTTATTCAATGCAAACTCTATGTTCGGCAGTTGTTGGACCCAATCTGCGTGGTCCACAGGTTCCGTCAGTTTACCCAACATGGGGCCCAACACACGGTTAACCCGCTCGACTTGGCCGTTGGCCCGGGGTGAGGCAGTGGCATTCAGCACATGAATTATATTATTGGCCTTCAGAAATTCTTCAAACTCGGAGGAAGTAAAGCAGGTACCTCGATCACTGATGATTCGGCGGGGTCTACTGTAATTTGCGAAATACTGAGATTCTAATGTCTGGCATACTTCACATGAATTAGTCGTGGCGGCAGGGTACAGCTTCACAAATTTGGTGAAAGCGTCAATGACAACCAGAAGATACTTTTTCTTAGAACGTATGGACGGAAGGGGGCCCAAATGGTCAATATGGACGGTATCGAACGGAAGGGGCACTTTCGGAATACTATGTAGCGTGACACGGTGGTCCGAAGCGGACGCGGAGTAGTAGATACACTTGAGGCAATTTTTAATGTAATTGTTAACGTAAGACTTCATACACGGGAACCAGTAATGCTTCTTGATCTGTGCACAACATTTCTCCGTGGCCATATGGCCAAGCTTCTCGTGCACTACTCGTATGACATGATTTACCATTTCGGAAGGGACATAAAGTTGGGGTACACTCGTCGAGGACAGGCGGTACACTACTCCATCTCGCAGTTCGAAATTCGCTATCTCATATTTCTCTAACTCATCTCGGAGTTTGACAATCTCAGGGTCCCGGTTCTGGGTTAACTGCAGTTGGAAGTCGAGGTTTATATCGTCAACGTATGCGGCAGTTTCTATTCTGCTTAGAGCATCAGCATGGGGCATACCAACCCCCGAGCGGTGTACAATCGTGTAGTTATAGTTTTCCAACAGCAGGGCCCAGCGAGCAATCTTGGCGGAATGTCCACCATTTCTCAGTGTCAGCGCAAGGGAATTACAATCGGTCACGATTTTGAACGGGATGAACTTAAGGTATGTCTCAAAACGTTTTAAGGAATACACTATAGCTAACGTCTCTAGCTCATAACTGTGTAGTTTCGATTCAGCGGCGGAGGCCATCTTAGAGAAGTAGGACACTGGGTGTAATTTACCGTCTGTTTGTTTCTGGAGGAGCACTGCTCCGAAACCAATTGAACTAGCATCGCAGTGTAACTCTGTTTCAGACTTCGGGTTGTAAATAGATAACACGGGGGATTCGATCAATTTCAACTTCAGTGTTCGGAAAGCTTCAAGGCATTCATCGGAGAAGACATAAGGTGTATCTTTTCTTAACAATCGGGACAGCGGACACGCAATCTTAGCGAAACCTGATACAAATCGGCGGAAGTATGGGAATAGGCCTAGGCAACGCTCTAATTCCTTGCTATCCCTTGGAATGGGCAAATCCCGTATCGCCTGAATATGAGCTGGTTTAGGCGTGATACCGGCGGAATTGGCTAAGTAGCCCAAGTACTCTAGTTCCCTATACGCAAAACGGCATTTCGTCAGCTTCAGGCATAGCCCGTTCACTCTTAACACATACAATATTTCCTTCAGAATCTCAAGGTGGTTTTCAAAGTCATGCGACGCGACTAGAATGTCGTCCATATATATCACCAGTTGACCTCGGTTTATAAATTCCTTAAGGACAAAATAAACGAATCTAGCGAACACGGAAGGGCCATTACAAAGTCCGAAGGGCATGCGTACATATTCAAACTGGCCATCAGGGGTTACAAAGGCAGTATATTTGATTGAGTCTGGGTGCATTTTCACATGGTGGAAACCGTTCTTCAAGTCCAAGATAGTGAAGAATGATTTGCCACCCAGATGTTCAATGCAATCATCTAACAGAGGAATCGGAAAATGATCTCGAACTGTAATTTTGTTCAACGGGCGGTAATCTACACACTTTCTTAGGGTGTTGTCCTTTTTGCGTACAGGGACAATCGCGGCAGCGTAAGGGGAACTACTGTGGCGAATAATGCCAGCTTTCAAGAGATCGTCACAAATCTCACACACCTCGATGCGTTCGTGGTGCGACAGACGGCGGGGGCGGCAGAAAATCGGAGTTCGGCTAGTCAATTCTATTTTCATCTCATAGTTCATGGGCTTGATTAAATCTGGATCAACTTGTACATACGAAGTGGAAATAATAGACTTAAGGGCTGCGGTTTGCTCTTCCCGTAACTCGGGCTCTATATCAAAGTCTAATTCACTGACAGCAGGGAGCTCAATGGCATTTATCGCCATAAGTGCATCGTTCAATGTTTCCGAAGGTACAGCAGAAGTTTTCGGAAGGGGAGAATCAGACAACAATTCGGCAGATACAATCTCATTCCTATCATACGGCAGTATCACTCTCTCTTCCATAAATATGTCAAAGGACTTCAGAACAGCAGTAAGTTTTGGATTTATACATTCAGTCGGTTTATTCATGAGTATCAACGATTCTTTTTCATATTTCAGTTCTTTCAGTTTACATAGTCTAATATTAATTTTATACAGAAGATCTCTACCTATAATCATCGGCAGTTCGGTTGCTTGGTTCGTCAGGACTTCAAACGTATGTATTATCTGTGTGTTGCGGAGGAGAACCCTACACTGGACTTGGCCTAAGCACAGAAGTTGGCTATTTCCTAGGCCACGGCAGTCAATGTACGGGGCTAAGACGGCAGTTGGAGGGGACTTCAGATTGACGGATAAAGCTCTTTGGGCTGCCCGAATCAAGGAGAGAAAACATATCTATAAATTTCCTATCTTGCACTTCATCACAAACAAAAGCAACACTCACCAGTTGTAAATGGTCTAGTCGAACTCCTGCTTCGTCAGCGGCGGCAGCAATGAAATTGGTGGCATTTCCAATTCGAGACGGGCAGTTCTTGTAGATGTGGCCCACTATGCCACACTTGAAACATGAATTCGGAGGTCTCATTGGTTTCGGGCATTGACTCTTGTAATGCCCCCATCCTGAGCAGTTGAAACATCTGGTCTCACTCGTGGCGGTGCCTGACGATTTGTTTCCAGGCGCCACGGCAGTTGTTGTTGGCTGCGCCTTCACGCTATTGCTCTGTCTGGAGGCAGCGGCCTGCATACGGAGGCGCTCGTAGCGTTCCAGTAAGGGCTTCAGTTCAGCCACCGTCCGAGCTGAGTACAGCATGCCGACTCGAGTAGAATTGTCCCGCAATCCATCAATTATCAGGTCGACCAGCTCGTTCTCCGGGAATCGGAGCATTCATGGCAATCTCCTGCATCTCGATTGCGAATCTTAAACATCCCTCGCCTGCCTTGATGCGCCGGCCACGCAGAGCGTGGTACACTTCCTCGATGCTACACGAGCGTCCTCCAAGATTCATTCCGAGCGGCCTCCCCAGCAGCACCTTCCGCAACGAGCGATCTGGCTTTTAATTCTTCCTCGTAGCTTCTCACGATATGCGTACGCTGATCAGCCAGCCCTGACCTCCGTACGACTTCCAGGCATAGCGACGTGCAATGCGATCAAACGTCCGGTGTGATGGCGGCCGCGGCAGTCGGTACGGGGGCACTAAAGCGGGCATCTCTTCCCATGGGTCCGCGTCGGGACCAGTGACGGGGGCGGCGAGCAAGGCCGCAACCCGCATGGCAGACATATAGTCGGCGGGCACAGCATCCGCAGGTACAGTGGATGTGGCAGCGGCGGCAGGTACCGTAATGGATGCGGCGGCGGGTACAGCAATGGCAGCGGGTGCAGCGGCGGCAGCGGTGGTGGGTACAGCAATGGCAGCGGGTGCAGCGGCGGCAGCGGTGGCGGGTACAGCAATGGCAGCGGTGCAGCGGCGGCAGCGGTGGGGTACGACAGTGGCAGCGGTACAGCAGTGGCAGCGGGTGCAGAGGCGGCAGCAGGTGCAGCAGCGGCAGTCTGCAGAGGTGGCTTGTAAGCGGCGGGCACCGCAGCGGTGGGTGCAGCAGGGGCGAGTATGACGGCAGTTGGGCCAGCAGGGGCGAGTGTGACAGCGGTTAGCCCAGCAGGGGCGGATGCAGCAGCGGCGGGCCCGGCAGGGGCGGGTGTGGCAGCAGTTGGCCCGGCAGGGGCGGATGTAGCAGCGGCGGGCCCGGCAGGGGCGGGTGTGGCAGCAGTCGGCCTGGCAGGGGCAGATGTAGCAGCGGCGGGCCCGGCAGGGGCGGATGCAGCAGTGGTTGGCCCAGCAGGGGCGGATGCAGAAGCGGCGGGCCCGGCAGGGGCGTATGCAGCAGCGGCGGGCCCGGCAGGGGCGGATGCAGCAGCGGTTGGCCCAGCAGGGGCGGATGCAGCAGCAGTTGGCCCGGCAGGGGTAAGCATGTCAGTCGTTGGCCCGGCAGGGGCGAATGTGGCATCAGTTAGCCCAGCAGGGGCTCGTATAGCAGCAGTTGGCCCGGCGGGGGCGAGCATGTCAGCGGTTGGCCCGGCAGGGGCGAATATGTCAGCCGTTGGCCCGGCAGGGGCGAATATGTCAGCAGTTGGTCCAACATGGGTGAGTATGGCAGCCGTTGGCCCAGCAGGGGCGGTTGCGGCGGGCCCAGCAGGGGCGAATGTGGCATCAGTTAGCCCAGCAGGGGCTCGTATAGCAGCAGTTGGCCCGGCGGGGGCGAGCATGTCAACAGTTGGCCCAACCTGGGCGAGTACGGCAGCAGCGTGCCCGGCAGGAGCAAGTGTGGCGGCAGTTGGCCCAGCCGCGGCGGGCCCGGCAGGGGCAAGTATGTCCGCAGTTGGCCCAGCAGCGGCGGGCCCGGCAGGGGCGAGTATGTCGGCAGTTGGCACAGCGGCTCTCGGTACTGCAGCGGCGGCTCCAGTGGCCGCCGGTACTGCAGCGGGAGTCACAGCAGTGGGTGCACCAGCAGCGGTGGGCGTGGAGGCGGCCGTTCTCGATGTGGAACGTGTGGCCTGCCGTGTCCCGAAATATTTATCTTTTCGGGTGGTCATCCCACTTCTGAGTTGTAAATAGCTATATATTGAACAATAAAGATAAGGATTAATTAGTATTTTTCTGATTTAATTCTGGTTGTCTGCGCAGAGACAACTTGTTCGTTTCGTTGCCGGAAGAGAAGAGAGACGCCGTCTCTCAACCTATCGAGGACTTATCGCTAACAATCGATACTTATCACTAACAATCGATACTTATTACTAACAATCGATACTTATTACTAACAATCGATACTACAATACCGGTTTCGGTATATACATGAGTATTTAACAGACTTTAAATAATTGGAATCTTACAACAGAGTCTGTTAAATGCTCACGCATATACCGAAACCAGTATTGTAGTATCGATTGTTAGTGATAAGTATCGATTGTTAGTAATAAGTATCGATTGTTAGTACTAAGTATCGATTGTTAGTACTAAGTATCGATTGTTAGCGATAAGGCCTCGATAGGCGGCGAGACGGCGTCTCTCTTCTCTTCCGGCGACGCAACGAACAAGTTGTCTCTGCGCAGAAAACCAAGATTAAATCCGGAAAATACCAATTAATCATTATCTTTTTTACTCAATAATTAGGTGTTTACAACTCAGAAGTGGGATGACCACCCGAAAAGATAAATATTTCGGGACACGGCAGGCCACACGTTCCACATCTAGAACGGCCGCCTCCACGCCCACCGCTGCTGGTGCACCCACTGCTGTGACTACCGCTGCAGTACCGAGAGCCGCTGTGCCAACTGCCGACATACTCGCACCTGCCGGGCCCGCCGCTGCTGGGCCAACTGCTGACATACTTGCCCCTGCCGGGCCCGCCGCTGCTGGGCCAACTGCCGCCACACTCGCTCATGCTTGGCCCGCTGCTGCCGCATCCGCCCCTGCTGGCCCAACGGCTGCCATACTCGCCCATGTTGGGCCAACTAATGACATATTCGCCCCTGCCGTTCCAACCGCTGACATGCTCGCCCCCACCGGGCCAACTGCTGCTATACGAGCCCCTGCTGGGCTAACTGATGCCACATTCGCCCTGCTGGGCCCGCCGCTGCCGCAACCGCCCCTGCTGGGCCAACGGCTGACATGCTCGCCCCGCCGGGCCAACTGCTGCTATACGAGCCCCTGCTGGGCTAACTGATGCCACATTCGCCCCTGCCGGGCCAACGACTGACATGCTCACCCCTGCCGGGCCAACTGCTGCCGCATTCGCCGCTTACAGGCCACCTCTGCAGACTGCCGCCGCTGCACCTGCTGCCGCCGCTGCCCGCTGCACCTGCTGCCGCCTCTGCACCCGCTGCCACTGCTGTACCCACCACCGCTGCCGCCGCTGCACCCGCTGCCATTGCTGTACCCGCCCGCATCCATTACGGTACCTGCCGCCGCTGCCACATCCACTGTACCTGCGGATGCTGTGCCCGCCGACTATATGTCTGCCATGCGGGTTGGGCCTCGCTCGCCGCCCCCGTCACTGGTCCCGACGCGGACCCATGGGAAGAGATGCCCGCTTTAGTGCCCTCCGTACCGACTGCCGCGGCCGCCATCACACCGGCCACTTCCGCCTCCCCCAGCCTGGATGAGCAACTGGTGACGCTGCAGAAACAACATGAGTTGCTACAGCTACAGCATCAAATCCTCAAACTGCAGCAGGGGATAGACGAATTCCAAGTACCGAGGCAACAAGTCAGTGACGTGAGTGTCATTGAGAGCATGGTGGCTCGATTTTCAGCGGATAACGCATATGACGTGAAGAAATGGCTGAACGATCTGGAAGAAGCATTTGGAATTCTGCAGTTGAACGACCGCCTACGTTTGATCGCATGCCGTCGTATGCTGGAAGGTACGGCGGCGGTGCTGCTGCGCACGGTATCGGTGCACAGCTACGAAGAATTGAAGGCAATCCTCTTGCGAGAATTTGGACGCTCGTGTAGCATCGAGGAAGTGTACCACGCTCTGCGTGGCCGGCGCATCAAGGCAGGCGAGGGATGTTTAAGATTCGCAATCGAGATGCAGGAGATTGCCATGAATGCTCCGATTCCGGAGAACGAGCTGGTCGACCTGATCATTGATGGATTGCGGGACAATTCTACTCGAGTCGGCATGCTGTACTCAGCTCGGACGGTGGCTGAACTGAAGCCCCTACTGGAACGCTACGAGCGCCTCCGTATGCAGGCCGCTGCCTCCAGACAAAGCAATAGCAAAGCAACAACAACTGCCGTGGCGCCTGGAAACAAATCGTCAGGCACCGCCACGAGTGAGACCAGATGTTTCAACTGCTCAGGATGGGGGCATTACAAGAGTCAATGCCCGAAACCAATGAGACCTCCGAATTCATGTTTCAAGTGTGGCATAGTGGGCCACATCTACAAAAACTGCCCGTCTCGAATTGGAAATGCCACCAATTTCATTGCTGCCGCCGCCGCTGATGAAGCAGGAGTTCGACTAGACCATTTACAACTGGTGAGTGTTGCTTTTGTTTGTGATGAAGTGCAAGATAGGAAATTTATAGATATGTTTTCTCTCCTTGATTCGGGCAGTCCAAAGAGTTTTATCCGTCAATCTGAAGTCCCCTCCAACTGCCGTCTTAGCCCCCGTACATTGAACTGCCGTGGCCTAGGAAATAGCCAACTTCTGTCCTTAGGCCAAGTCCAGTGTAGGGTTCGCCTCCGCAACACACAGATAATACATACGTTTGAAGTCCTGACGAACCAAGCAACCGAACTGCCGATGATTATAGGTAGAGATCTTCTGTATAAAATTAATATTAGACTCTGTAAACTGAAAGAACTGAAATATGAAAAAGAATCGTTGATACTCATGAATAAACCGACTGAATGTATAAATCCAAAACTTACTGCTGTTCTGAAGTCTTTTAAAATATTGAGGAAAGATCTAGCGGTACTACCGCACGACAGGAATGAGATTGTGTCTGCCGAAGTGTTGTCTGATTCTCCCCTTCTAGAAACTTCTGCTGTACCTTCGGAAACACTGAACGATGCACTTATGGCGATAAATGCCATTGAGCTCCCCGCTGTCAGTGAGTTAGACTTTGATATAGATCCCACGTTATGGGAAGAGCAAACCGCAGCCCTTAAGTCTATTATTTCCACTTCGTATGTACAAGTTGATCCAGATTTAATCAAGCCCATGAACTATGAGATGAAAATAGAATTGACTAGCCAAACTCCGATTTTCTGCCGCCCCCGCCGTCTGTCGCACCACGAACGCATCGAGGTGCGTGAGATTTGTGACGATCTCTTGAAAGCGGGTATTATTCGCCACAGTAGTTCTCCTTACGCTGCCGCTATTGTCCCTGTCCGGAAAAAGGACAACACAATGAGGAAATGTGTAGATTACCGGCCGTTAAACAAAATAACAGTTCGAGATCATTTTCCGATTCCTCTGTTAGATGATTGCATTGAACATCTGGGTGGCAAATCATTCTTCACTATCTTGGACTTGAAGAACGGTTTCCACCATGTGAAAATGCACCCAGACTCAATCAAATATACTGCCTTTGTAACCCCTGATGGCCAGTTTGAATATGTACGCATGCCCTTCGGACTTTGTAATGGCCCTTCCGTGTTCGCTAGATTCGTTTATTTTGTCCTTAAGGAATTTATAAACCGAGGTCAACTGGTGATATATATGGACGACATTCTAGTCGCGTCGCATGACTTTGAAACCCACCTTGAGATTCTGAAGGAAATATTGTATGTGTTAAGAGTGAACGGGCTATGCCTGAAGCTGACTAAATGCCGTTTTGCGTATAGGGAACTAGAGTACTTGGGCTACTTAGCCAATTCCGCGGTATCACGCCTAAACCAGCTCATATTCAGGCGATACGGGATTTGCCCATTCCAAGGGATAGCAAGGAATTAGAGCGTTGCCTAGGCCTATTCTCATACTTCCGCCGATTTGTATCAGGTTTCGCTAAGATTGCGTGTCCGCTGTCCCGATTGTTAAGAAAAGATACCCCTTATGTCTTCTCCAAGGAATGCCTCGAAGCTTTCCGAACACTGAAGTTGAAATTGATCGAATCCCCCGTGTTATCTATTTACAACCCGAAGTCTGAAACAGAGTTACACTGCGATGCTAGTTCAATTGGATTCGGAGCAGTGCTCCTCCAGAAACAAACAGACGGTAAATTACACCCAGTGTTCTACTTCTCTAAGATGGCCTCCGCCGCTGAATCGAAACTACACAGTTATAAGCTAGAGACGTTAGCTATCGTGTATTCCCTAAAACGTTTTGAGACATACCTTAAGTTCATCCCGTTCAAAATCGTGAACGATTGTAATTCCCTTGCGCTGACACTGAAAAATGGTGGACATTCCGCCAAGATTGCTCGCTGGGCCCTGCTGTTAGAAAACTATAACTACACGATTGTACACCGCTCGGGGGTTGGTATGCCCCATGCTGATGGAGTAGTGTACCGCCTGTCCTCGTTGGTATGCCCCATGCTGATGCTCTAAGCAGAATAGAAACTGCCGCATACGTCGACGATATAAACCTCGACTTCCAACTGCAGTTAACCCAGAACCGGGACCCTGAGATTGTCAAACTCCGAGATGAGTTAGAGAAATATGAGATAGCGGATTTCGAACTGCGAGATGGAGTAGTGTACCGCCTGTCCTCGACGAGTGTTCTCCAACTTTATGTCCCTTCCGAAATGATAAATCATGTCATACGAGTAGTGCACGAGAAGCTTGGCCATATGGCCACGGAGAAATGTTGTACACAGATCAAGAAGCATTACTGGTTCCCGTGTATGAAGTCTTATGTTAACAATTACTTTAAAAATTGCCTCAAGTGTATTTACTACTCCGCGTCCGCTTCGGACCACCGTGTCACGCTACATAGTATTCCGAAAGTGCCCCTTCCGTTTGATACCGTTCATATTGACCATTTGGGCCCCCTTCCGTCCATACGCTCTAAGAAAAAGTATCTTCTGGTTGTCATTGACGCTTTCATCAAATTTGTGAAGCTGTACCCTGCCGCCACGACTAATTCACGTGAAGTATGTCAGACATTAGAATCTCAGTATTTCGCAAATTACAGTAGACCCCGCCGAATCATCAGCGATCGAGGTACCTGCTTACTCCTCCGAGTTTGAAGAATTTCTGAAGGCCAATAATATAATTCATGTGCTGAAAGCCACTGCTTCACCCCGGGCCAACGGCCAAGTCGAGCGGGTTAACCTTGTTTTGGGCCCCATGTTGGGTAAACTAACGGAACCTGTGGACCACGCAGATTGGGTCCAACAGGGGAGGGGAATTTCGTAGTCATTAAGAATGTGGATACTTCGGCAGGCACAAACAAAAAGCTTATCAGAGGGCTCCCAAATCAAATACCCTATGATGGAATCCAAAGCCCCAATTAAAGCTATTTTATATTATTTATCCCCCCCCCTGTTATAAATTGGAATCGAGGTCGATTCCTCGTCAGGACGGCCGAGTTGTAAGATTCAATTATTTACAGAGTCTGTTAAATGCTCATGCATATACCGAAACCAGTAATGTAGTATCGATTGTTAGTGATAAGTATCGATTGTTAGTAATAAGTATCGATTGTTAGTACTAAGTATGGATTGTTAGTACTAAGTATCGATTGTTAGCGATAAGGCCTCGATAGGCGGCGAGACGGCGTCTCTCTTCTCTTCCGGCGACGCAACGAACAAGTTGTCTCTGCGCAGAAAACCAAGATTAAATCCGGAAAATACCAATTAATCATTATCTTTTTTACTCAATAATTAGGTGTTTACAATTGTTAAGTTAATTACACATATAAAGGACTATGCAAAATTTGATCAAGATCGGGTGACTATATCATAGCTCCCATAGAAACGATCTTTCGAAAACAGTGACTTTTGTCAATAAATTCGTTACTTTTGACGCGATTGCTTTCAAATTAAACATTTGTTAGTATAATATATCTGTTAATGATGAAGGAGTCAGACTAGGCCAGAATGGTCAACCCTTTTCTTTGGCTGGTCAATTTGAATTCTCCCCACCATCTCCACCCCGTCTAAGGATATTAAAAACCAAAATCACTAAAAATGATTTTAATAAGTAAGTTATGAAGATTTTGCCTATAAATAAACAATCACACAATTTATGCCACACACAAACACACATGTGACGTCAAACTGGACTCCTAAAAAAACTAAAGTATAAACAAATCGCTCCAATTTTGACGTACGAGGCTTACCACTATACGGATTCCCTATGCTCCAGCTGGTGGTCCCCATTCCAGCTCTCGGGTGGGCCAACGGGCCAAATCAACTCCAGGAATAAAGGGGACTGGCGAGGGGTGGCTGGCCACTTCTTTTTCCCGCCTCTCATAATTTCTTTTTGTGTGGGTGAGAAAAATTTTGCCAATTTCTCCACTTTCATTCCACCGCGTTGCAGCAACAAATCTAAACAGCTGTGATCACAGTGTTGATCAGCGCCAAAAGCTGAGCCTGAGCCGCCCTGGCAGGGGGCGCCACTTTGCAGCTTGAACCGGGAAAAAAAAAGCGCCACTTTATTGTTTCCCGAAAATTTCAAATTTAAATTTGTAAAATAATGGAGCGTTATGTCTTGTCGATGGACCATCTAGCTCGTTGCGATGACGGATCGGTGCAAGATGCACAATGCCTAGAGGCGGCATTTGCTAAGCGGCCAAAAATTGTTCGGTCGCCGCCTGGCAAATTCAACCATTTGGAGGCGGAGACGGTGGCTTTACCCGGTAATAGCTCAGCAACGGCTGGAACACCGGCAATGGCTCCCAGCAGCCCGGAGACAACCACCTCGCCAAAAGTTATCTCAAATGTGACGGAGTTAGACGAGTTGGGCTCGCTCATTTGGGAGATGGACACCATGTTCAACAAAGGAGATGATGGCAAAAAACCAGTACGCCACATAAACCTCGGCACGAAGAATGCAATAGTGCGAATGAAAGAGCTGCACGAAACGCTATGCCATATAAGATAGGCAGCAAAACGGTGGTAAGCTCAAAGTGCGAAATTGCAACTCAAACCTCGCCTCCTAATGCTATTAGGCCGAAAAACGGTGCGAAAAAGATGATGCGATGGGAAACACGCCCAAACGCCAGAGAGAAGACGTGGGCGCACAGCGCAACACTCCTCCTAAGCGACCGCGAGCAATCGCGCTGAACACGCCACGCGGCGATCCGGAGCCAGGTACTGGGCAGCGAGCCATTGCGACCGAGCCGCAGGCAGCCCATGGAGCGGCGGAATGCCAGACTGTCTCAAGGAAAAGAGCGAGCAAGCCATCCTTGAGGAAAGCTAGGCCGGAGGTAATCGTAATCAAGGCGAAAGAGGGCTGCACTTATGCCGAAATCCTGAGCCTAGTTACCAGAAGGCCAGACGGCAAGCTCGACGAGGTTAAAAATAACGTCAAGAGGACGAGGAAAACGGATACGGGCGATCTACTTCTCGAGCTTAAGGGGGGTGGAAATGCAAACAGCAGGAAACTGACTGAAGACTTGAGCCAAGTGCTGGGCCACCAAGCTTCAGTACGAGCAGCTGGAGCCGATGCGTGGCTGGAAATGCGCAACCTCGACCATTTAGCGACGGTAGAGAAAATCAAAAAGGCAATATAACCATAAATTGGCGATGACGTCGGGCAAGTAAATGTAAGGGGCCTGCGCAAGTCGTACAGAGGCAAACAGATGGCCATCTTGAACATGCCGCGGACTATAGCAGCCACATTATTGAGAGAAGGCTCCATTGAAGTTGGCTGGGATGCGTGTCCGATTAGAGAGAGGCAGGCTCAAAAGAGAAGCTACAAGTGCCTATGCTTCGGCCACAAAGCAGATAGTTGCACTACAGCCAAAGATCGCACGAACTGGTGCGTCAGATGCGGCCAGACTGATCACAAGGCAGCCACATGCAACAACAACCCAGTTTTAATTGCGTAGACTCAAAACGCATGGATGCGAGCCACTACACTGGTAGTCGCCGTTGCCCAATGGTAACTATTGGAGAGCTAGCTTCGAATAAGAATCTATGAAATTTTTACAATTAAATTTAAATCACTGCTCGGCGGCGCAGGACTTACTTGCGCAGTCAATATTAGAATTGGAGATCGATCTGGCTATCCTGAGTGAGCCGTACAGGATGCTGTCTAATAACTCCTGGGCTGCAGACACAACACACAAGGCTGCGATCTGGAATTGCGGATCAAATGGCCCGCCTATGCAGCACATTAGATCTTCAGAATGCTTCGTACGTGCGCTTATCGGAGATTTGTGGGTCTACAGCTGCTACATGGCACCTAGCCTCTCGTTACGCGAGTTTGAATCGGCAGTAGACCAACTCGCTATGGATGCCAGAGGTAAAACCAAGGTCATAATTGCTGGTGATTTTAACTCTTGGTCAACGGAATGGGGCAGCAGTCAGTCTAATACCAGAGGCCGCACTCTGCTGGAGGCATTGGCAGCTCTGGATCTGGTAGTGCTGAATTCTGGCTCGGAGCACACTTTCCAGCGAGCTGGCTACGGATCTGTAATTGACGTGATATTTGCGAGCAGTCAGTTGGCCCAGCAAGCCGAATGGAAACTTTGCAGCTACTTAACAGCCAGTGATCACTTGGCCATAATGTGCAAAATCGGCAGAAATCCAGCCAATAACGCAAATGCGCGTAAAAATTGCAAAACGTACCAGGTGGAAACGTTCAACCCCATTGTGTTCGATGCTTCATTACATTTTCCCCAACTACCTGGTGACGCAAACAATTGCGCCAAACTGCTGGTAGACGCGATTTCATCAGCGTGCGATGCCAGTATGGTGACCCGTAGGGGCCACACCAAACAGAAGACAGCAGTCTACTGGTGGAATGCGACCACAGAGGTGCCTGCAAGCCAGACGCCAGTATCAAAGATCGCGTGGCAGAGGGGATGTTACAAGCCTACAACTAGAGTTCCATAGCAGGAGAAGCGAACTGCGACATGCTATTAAGGAAAGCAAAAAGAAATTCGCGGCTGAAAATGACGTTTGGGGCCGAGCATATAAAGTGGCAATGAGAAAATTCAAAGCTGCCAAGCCAGCCACACCAGACGAATCTCAAATGCAGCTGATAGTGGAAACATTGTTCCCAGCCACTTCAGTAGTAGAACCAAGGTCGACCCTACACAGTGTAGCAACAGATGCTTGCAACATCAGTCCGGAAGAGGTACTTCAAGTAGCTGTCGGAATGAACGACCACAAGTCCCCTGGTCCAGACTCAATACCTAATAAGGCACTTAAATTGGCTGCCCGGCTTCACCCCGATAAATTCGCAATGGTGTTCAACAAATGTTTGGCAGAAGGCGTGTTTCCCACCATTTGGAAACTCCAGGACCTTGTGCTACTCCCAAAGGCAAACAAGCCAGGAGAAGACCCATCTGCATGCAGGCCGATGTTCGAGAAGCTAATAGCGCTCCGTGTAGAAGCAGCCATCCAACGGTCTGGCGATCTGTCCCCGATGCAGTTTGGTTTCAGAAAGGCTAAATCAACAATAGACGCCTTAACAACAGTAGTCGACGTTGCTAGCAAAGCCATCGAGGGACTACTGTGGAAGGGTGGCAGTAAAAAATATTGTCTGGTGACCACACTTGACGTCAAGAATGCGTTCAACTCGGCGAATTGGAGCAGAATTCTACATGCTTTGAGTTCATTTCAAGTTCCTGAGTATCTAATTATCTTAATGGAGACTATTTTAGAAACCGAATACTGCGATATAGCACACAAGGCGGCTCAAAAATACACTTGGTACAAGGAGGAGTTCCACAGGGCTCGGTTTTGGGCCCACTATTGTGGAACATAATGTATGATGGGGTCTTGCGGCTGTCTCTACCACCTGGCACGCAAATCATTGGTTTTGCTGACGATGTGGCGCTTACCTCGGTTGCGAAACACATCCACGAAGCAGAGGAGAAAACTGCAGAGGCGGCGAAAATGGTGAAGCAGTGGCTAGCCAACTCAGGACTTCAACTTGCAGACCACAAAACAGAGGCTGTGCTAATAAGCAGCCGGAAAACTGTTGAAAGGGCGAAAATCTCACTTGAGACCCGCACGATTGAATCGATAAGGGCAATAAAATACCTGGGAGTGATGCTGGACACCAGACTCAGCTTTAGAGAGCATTTGGATCATGCCAACATAAAAGCTGCGGACATTGGGCGAGCTATAAATCGCATCCTGCTCAACAACAGGGGCCCAAGACAAATGCAACGGCTACTGCTAGCGTCGGTACTAAGGTCGGTCATGCTATATGATGCACCTGTATGGGTATCCGCGATGGAGCAATCAACATATCGGCGCGGGATGGAGTCTACATATCGACTGACAGCGATTCGGGTATGTCGTGGCTTCCGAACTGTCTCGGACGAGGCGGCTCTGGTCATAGCTGGGATGACTCCAATCGATCTGCTAGCACGCGAAGCGAAGTTTATTTTTATTAGGAGACAAACCGTGGCATTGACGCAGGCGGAAAAAAGCGCAGCAAAAGCAGCGGCCAGACGAGCGAGCATGGAGGAGTGGCAACGCAGATGGTCCACTTCTACAAAGGGAAGATGGCACTTTCCAGACAAAGTGGCGAAGTAACATTTGAATTAACACAAATTCTGAGCGGTCATGGCTGCTTCAGGTCATACCTTCACCGTTTTGGCAAAGACAGTAGCCCCGAATGCACGCTTTGTCGGAATGGCATGATAGAGGACCCGGAACACGTTCTATTCAGCTGTCCAAGATTTTCGGCAGAGAGACTCGAACTAGAGGCCATTCTAGGACGGACGCCCACAGTTGAGAACCTGGTCCCAGCAATGATTGAGAGCCAGGAGAAGTGGTCTGCGGTCTGCATATATGCAGCAAATACCATGGGCACGCTCCGCCGACTGGAACGCCTAAGAAACGCAGAAGGGGCATAATAAGCCCGTCATCGTCCTGCGAAGCAATAACCCACGGCAGTCCCGCAGGTTCCCGATGGCATCTTATCTTCCTGTATTATCCTTCTTTTCTTTCTTTTCTTTGTTGTTACCTAAATCTATCGCTAATTGTTGTTCTTTTCATAATAAACGAATTACAAAAAAAAAAAAAAAAAAACCACAAACACACACTCACACACATAAACCGAGTAACAAAAACTACAAATATTTGCACGGAAAACTTTTGTATAATCCTTTTCCTTTTCTCTCTCTCTCTCTCTCTCTCTCTCTCCTACTCTATGTGTGTGTTCGAGTGTTTTATGTAAGGATTAAATCGTTTTGATGTCCTTCAAGAAGGTAAAATTTCTAATTATTTGCTGCTGGTCAGCCAGTCGGCCAGCCAATTGGTCAATTTCTTATGTGAACACATTGAAAACTTTGCCAACTATTTTACGCCTAAAAAATTTCTAAAAGATTACAAAATTCATACTACATATACATAGTTAAATAAATGTATATATAATAAGAAACTTGGAATTTTCAGCTTGTAAATGGAGAAGGGTGCTTTTCTGGTTATTATCCTCCCTTTCGGCTAATAACCATTTATTTTCAACATTCAATTAGGCAATGCTGAGAGAGAAGAAAAAAACCATAGAGCTGGAGAAACGAGGCCAGTGAGATTGTCAGAATTTGATTATTATACCCTGTAATTAGGTGGTAAACGAGAATACCTAAATTACCCTGGGATAGTGAAAAGCTTTTTCATCAGGCTGAGAATAGAGTAGGAGAAAATGCTTTATCAAATTGACCTTTTGTACAGTTCCAAAAAAATATATGATATATTTAAATTGATGATGTCTTTTTTCTTACAATCTCTTGTGTATGATCTCTAAAATATATAATAGTTGATGATGTTTTTCTTCTCAAAATCTCTTAGTTTTTTGCAGTTTTCCTAAACTAACAATTAGGGACATTTTCCTTTTCATTTTGTTCCCTTCCCTTATGCCTTTGTTTTCTGTGTTTACTAGAAAGAATTTCAATTTTCTTTCTTGTTCAAAGTTTTTTTTTGACTTTTCTATAAAAAACAACTTTATATAGCTCCAAAATGTATAAAATAATTGGTTGGCTTTAGGCTCTGCGAGAGTTTTCACCCACAAAATCACCCAAAATCAACACACACACACTGATACATACATACACACACTCGGCATAGGCTATATGGCAGGTGCATTCAATACCCTTTTAAACATTGAATCCTTTTCATATGCATTTCGGGTGAAACACTACACCATCCCGTTTCCATGCCATTCCATTCGAAACTCACATCCGAAATCATGGTTGCAGGGATAATGGATTTAATGAGTTTATTATTTGGCGCCTACACAAAATTCCCATCCATTGTCCTATTCCATAGGCTCAGTCTACATTTTGGCCAGCTATTTTATAAAATGGCTATTGTATAAATGGTGATGGACTTACAACAAAAACAAAAATGAGATTATTTTAATCTTGGTGCTGCTTCTTTTTACTTATGTATGTTTTTGGGTTTTTTATTCATGTGTCTCATTTTACAAATTTTACTGAACACTTAATAAATACCTTAACAAATTCATACACAACTCTTTGATTTTGTTTCCTTCCTTTCCCCAAATTTTGTGTTAAGATTTGACTTTTAACTATATTTGAAAGAGATTTGCTATCCTTAAAAATATCTTTAAAAATCTAAACTAGAAAATTTGGTAAATATTTACCTAAGCAACTCGAGATTTCAGTGTTGAAAAGTGAAAAATCGGCTATAGCTAAATTTCAGTGTTGGCAAATGTTATTTTTTATTTGGCGCGTTGTTTGACCGCCCTGGCAGCGAAATATTTTACTCTGAATTATATAATTAGGGAATATTCGGCTGCTCTGGCAGATTCTAGATTCTTAATCAGCAGGACTATAAGTCTCTATATAAGCAACTTATTTGATGTATGTTAAGACCAGTCAGATTAGTTATAAAATATTTGATTCTAGTTAGTAATTTTATTAAAATAAATAAAAATAAAACTCAGTTTTGATCTTTTGTAGAAATTTTCCTTTTATTTTATAAATATATCGGAGAGTTGGGGGATTCAGAGATTCCTGAATCGTTGTTTCCATTATTGGCTTCCATTTGTATCACTAGAATTGAGCAGCGAGTCTCGACGTATGTTCAGGTTGAATTTCAATAGTAAAAGAGACTGATTTCTCTCAACCGCACACTGAGCCACACTCGACGACAGTATATCCTGTCATCGCACATTTCCAGTGTTATACAGTTATTCATCAGTCATGTTTTTTATTACTCAACACAGATCAATTCGCCTTAAACGAAGGCACACAATTCAAATTCTTAGAAATGCCTAATTCAATCTATGACAAATTCATATTCTGTACATAATACTTTATGTTACTAATTTATTAGTTTATCGTAAACTTATCATTAATACATTTTGAAGAGGTTAAATGAAAAGAAAGGTTTTTATATAAAAAGGGATATATTTTTATTAAATATAAACCATTAAAAATCTAGATATGTATATTGTCACTTTGAATTTTTAAACATTTTGCAAGGTTTTGGAAAAAATATTAACAATGTTTATAACTTATTTAATATAAAGACAAAAACTCTTTTCTGAAAGCTAGACAGATAGGTAATTTGTATGATCAAATTTGTCTGATCCTGTAAACAAGGACTTGCCAAAGAATATGCTTCTATGTAAATTGATTGAATCCCAGCCAATTGGCCTCAATGATGAGCATTCAATAGGTCATGTGAAAGCAACTGTCTCACATGGCCAAAACCAAAACCATTCTACACATTTCTTAACTTTTTTGCTGTGTATAATATTAAATGTGTTTGCGATTGTATTGTTTTATCTACCTTTTATAATATGCATGGATGTATTTTGCAATGATTCATTTATTATTATTTTTATTGTGATTATTTAATGAATTACAACTTATCCCTCATTTGTTGGGTGCCTTTTCAACCAGTTTTTCAACTTTTTTCCCTACTTACATACACAATTGATGTATTTATTTTTAATGCCAATTCGCCCTCAAATGAGGTTTTCATGGCAATTAAACGATTTGCATGGCCAACACACACACACACACACACACTCACACACTTGCTCACTCACAATAAAAATCGCATATAATTGGGTTGAACTTATTTTTTGTGTGTGTGTTCGTTGGTCAGCCAGTTCTTTTTGACTTATATCGAATGAGTTTGGGCCAACCAGAATGCCAGAAATTGAAAAGCGCCAATGCCAATCGGCTCGCCAATCCTCTGACCCTATTTCCCCTCTCATATGGTCTGATCTCTTCCCCTCTCTCTCTCTCTCTCTTACTCATTTTTGTGCACTGCTTACAATTTTTATAATTGGAATAATTAATAATACCATTATGTTACTGGGGTTTGGGCTTTAAGCCTATTTGCCTACTATAGAACCCCCTCCCCCCTTCATCACTCGATCCGATTCGTTGCAATTGCAATTTTCAACTTCGATTTGGATCCAAAAAATAAATATTTTGCCAAAAATAATATTTAAGTAGATAATGGACAGAAACTAGTTTAAATGCAAAAAAAAAAAAAAACGAACCAAATTAGACAGTAAAAGGGATGAAAAGGGGTGACTGGGGTGGAGCTGAATTTGGGTCTAAAATGCCTTTATTAATTATTCCATTTAAGCAGTTTAAAACCAAATGCTGTGGCTAACCGCATGAACAATAATTTATTACAATATATATATAAACATTTTGGGGGTGGGGTAGAAAAAATATGTTTTAATTGCTTATTTAAATATCTATCTGCTTAAGGTAAAATTTCCTTCTTAGGCTCTCTTATTATCAAACATTGGAAACCCATACCATTGGAACAGATCTCCGATAATCCGGCTATACCAGTTAGTGATATACTGGGTGAGCTTACCTCGGTGATCACTTTGCGTATTGTCATCCTTTGATGTATTTATAATACTTCGAGCCAAGACCTCGCCACTGGGTGAGATCAAGGATAAATTGCTTAAATTGCTTGTGCTGCAATCACATGCTGTACTCCGCTCTACAGGATGTCCCCTGGATGAGGTAAGTTTTTGGCAACTAATTAGACATTCACTTTGAACTTTCACTTTGATGGGGAAGGGTGAAAGATTTTTAACTAGTACCTAAGACACATGATGAAATGGCAAAATTCTATAATGATTTATAAGCGGTTTACGAGACAAAGCGCACACCCACACATAGATAGAGAGAGGAGTAAGAGGGGAGTGAGAAAATCAGAGAGAGAAAAGAGTGGAGGACGAGTCTAGGATATTATCCGTTGTCGTCTTGAAAAGTAGCTAAAAACTTTTTGGCAAAACTCTCGAAACTCAAACCGCTAATTTGCGGCAAGTGAGGCATAAAGACATACATACACACACACCACACACACATGAAGTTGTATTTCTTTCTTCACCTCGCCCTTATTTCTCCCTCTCTCTATTTGCATCTTTGCATATGAAAATCATTTGGTAAATGTTTTGATAATGACTACAAAGCAAAAATTTGTTGCCTTGTTAAGCCTGCGAGTGAGTTTCGAGTTCGAGTTCATTTATTTGGTTCACTTTCTCTGTATTTATATCTCGTTGTCTGTTCATTTCACTTTATTGAAATCAGCTTGAAAGGCTTATGAAACTATTCCAAAGGAAATGAGATTTAGGCTCAAGGATTTATTCTCAAATTCAACTGTGCTTGTAATTCAAAAGCTAGCAAAAATCATGTCAGTTTAATAAGAATTGTTGAAACTGTAAAAGGATATTAAGGACCTTATTCACAAGTTATTTGGCTGCTAGTTTGACACTCATTTAGTCATGTGTTCTGTTTTAGTAAGCTAAATTTGGGATAAGTATTTTTGATAATACTTACTTCTTTTTAATTATGGAAGTAGTTGGGATATAGGAAGAGTACTACAGTAGAATCCGGCTAAAACGACGCTTAAGGGACCGACGTTATATTCGGAAGACGTACTAACCTGAGGCCCTTTCATAAAGGTTTGTATTGGGACGAAACTCATCGAACTTTGTCGCTATAACCGGTCGGACGTTATAAGCGGAATCGTTATAACCGGATTCTACTGTATACATATATGTATGTCTATATCTAAAGTCTGATAGGCTTACAGCTAGTTAACTTTTGTCTTAGACACAGTATTTACCTAATACCAAAATCATTATTTTCACTTATATTCATTCAATGCTTTTCAAGTGGTCTCTCTGTTTGGACTCTTTTTAACCACCCAACATAAGATAGAGTAAGTCTCTATCACTTGAATGGGAGGCTTCTATCTCCTACAGATAATCTTAAGGCATATTTCATTAAATTTCAATTTTAATGAAGATTGCAGCAAATGCAAAAGTTATTTTTGGCAAATTAAAGATTTAACCTACCTACCATTGGTTTATTACGACTTAGCCCATCATGATCGTGTGGCGTTCCTTTCGTTACTGCACTCACATGACCCACATTGGACTATGTGTGTGTGTGTGATGGTGGTGAGGGGAACCCAGGCTAGTCAGCGGCTTCTCCTCGTGCTTTTGCTTACGATTGATATCATTGCATTTGGATCATAAATCACCCTCACTATCATCATCAAACAGAAATCACGGCCCGAAATACCCTTCAATTGATATTGTGACTAGAGTTTTATTGGCCCTGATTAATATTAGCAAAGCAGTCTCTTCCTCCCTCTCACTCCCTCTCTGGCTCTTTGTCTCTCTCTAATAACAAATACGCGATAGGAAAATCAATTTAGTAATACCCCGAACCCCAAAGTCGGCATAAGACAACGCGTCAACCCATTTTATTTACAATTAGGTGTCTGTCCCATACCACCCCATCCCACACCTCACCCTTCTTTCATACCACCCTTTCTGTGTGTGTGTGTGTGTGTGTGTGAGTGTGTTTCGAGCAGCTTAAGTGATTTGGGGCGCCTCCTTAGCTGATAGCAAATACCAACCAACCGACCAGCCAACTCATAGAGACATTATCTATTCTATGTCCATGAGCAGAAGCTCACGTATTTGGGTGACGAGCAGAGTAAAGCTTGCAGGAGCAGGCGGAGGAGAGTGACAGAGAGAGAGTATTGGTGGACTAGTGTAGAATAGAGCAGAAAGCCATATCTTTTTTTGAGCATTATTCATCGGTAGCCGTAATATTGGGGCCCCGAGTGAATTGGAAATATCTATCTGTATCTGTATATACCACGAACACAATTCTATTCTGTAGTCTGTTTCACTATTTGTTAAATTCAATTTTAATCGCATAAGCTGCTATGTCGTTGCCTATCGGAGGGAGACTATCTACCTATCTATCTATCTCTCTATATAGAAGAAGCGCAGACAGTGCGGACAGCACGGAGTGGCAAAGTAACAAAGCGTCAGTTAATATCAGTTGGTTTTGGATGGCGGGGAGGGAGGAGGGGCGGTGGTGAAAGGGGTTTTCTGTCTGTTATATATGCAATATCTATCTAGCTGTTGCCATATGATATCTATCTATCGGTTACCTACCCATTTATGGCTAGTAAATCCCAGCACTTGAGGGCTCTTACCCGACTCGACTTTATTCCTGGCGTGATTTTTATGACGACCGCTTAGTCTGTGTCACCATTGAACTGAAGGTCTTTTCAGTCCAACAGGGCTTATAACATTGTTGCAAAACAACCAAATGAAAGATAAAATAAACTAAAAGAATTTTCGAAACTCTCAACTATTATTTATGGCCTTAGCTTAAGTTTTGTCTTGGCAGAATTGAGTAAATCAGAAATCGTTTTAGAAGTTCAAGGAGTTAAATCTCTAGGGCTCTTGTTATAAACTGAGTTAACCTTCTGTAACAATAGAAAAAGAAAGTCTCCAAAATATCATTAATAACTATATAATACATTCCCAACCTGTCCCTCTTTTTGACCCTTTTGTAATGCTTTTCCATGTGTCTTTTCCTTTGTATCTTTGTAGGTAACGTCTCACAGATTTGTCGCAGTTCGCATCAGAATACATATGCCATGCCCGGTGGGGATATATCGGATGATTTGCGTCGCAAATTCGATCAATGGTGGTCAAATCAACTCTCTCCCCAGGCCACAGCCATGACCCCCAAAATGTTGCCCTTCATGACAGCGCCGTCTGCTGTGCCGGTGGGGGCAGGACCCAATGAATTGGTCGATTTTCCTGTGGGAGTGGGCACTGCAGCAATGGCTGCGGCTGCCGCAGCAGCAGCTCATGCCGGTTCCATGGGCAGCCGATAGAGTTTGTTGCTGGCCAATGAGGCAGTGGCCGCTGCCTATCATCCCAGTGTTGGACAGGGTGGGGCTGGGGGTGTGGCTGCTGGTCCCGGTCATCATTCTGGCATGCTTGTACATCCATCTATGCATCCGGCCATGCATCCTTCGATACATCATCATCATCATCATGGAGGATCACATGCTCTTCCTGAGTATGCCAATTAGAAGACTCGCATGCGAACCAGTTTCGATCCGGAAATGGAGTTGCCCAAATTTCAGAAATGGTTCCAAGAGAATCCCCATCTTTCACGCCAGCATATTCAGAATTATGTGGTGCAATTGAATGCCTTGGAGTCGCGTCGAGGTCGCAAGCCTTTGGATGTCAATAATGTGGTCTACTGGTTTAAGAATGCTCGCGCAGCCCAGAAACGGGCCGAGATGAGGGGCAATGTGACCACCACAATGAGTGCCCTGGGACACGCGGCCATGAACGGTTATCTGAGTCAGCATCATGGAGCCCAATTAGGGCAGAACTCCAGCTCGAGTGCTGGTAGCCAGCCAGCATGAGCATGGGCAATCTGTCGGGCAAGTCGCATGATTATCTCAAGAGTCCCATGAGCTTGAAATCAGAAGATATTGATACCATGTCCCAGCATTCCAATGATATGGATGAGGAGGCGCCTGTGAGTCGGTCAAATACTCCACAATTGCCGCTCTCCCTGACCACCCACGAGACGAATCGGAATTCCCCGCTCATGGATGGCGATGAGGAGCACGATGACGATGAGGCCACAGCACCCACAAGAGCTAAGAGTGAAATTAGCGATGTGATCAATGGCAATGTGCATAGGGACGAACGCCAACAGCAACAGCAGCAGGAGAAATCCAATGAAGAGCACAAGGATGACATTTCCAAGGAGCATACGGAAGGTGGACATAACGAGCAGGATCATGAGCAATTACCCGATGATTCGGCTCTCAATCACAACAACAATGAGAATGAGTTGACCACCCCGAAATGCCGCAGCACACCCAAAGAGGAGGAAGATGATCTGGATATGGATGACGATGACTTGGAGGACAATGACAATGAGAACGATGCCAGTCATTTGGATGAATTTCGTTCCCCCTCGCCGGCCATGGATGGCAATTTGGTGGCCGCCTCGCACAAGGATCAACAATTGTCCTTTCCCATGGTACCCAATTCGATGTTCTCGCAATCCTTCATGTACATGAGCCATTACATGCCAGCATTTGGCCAGGCGGCAGCTGCGGCGGCGGCAGCTGCAGCAGCTGCGGCTGGTATGCAACCGAATGCTCTTACCGGGGCCGGGCTCAATCTCTCGAGCATCTGGAATCGCACTTTCATCAATCCGGTCACCGAAGTGCCCAAATTGGAGCAATGGTTTGCCATGAACACGCATCCGTCGCACAATTTGATACTCAAATACACTGAGGACTTGAACACCATGCCCTACAGGTGAGCATCAACGAGAACCCAATCCAGTAAGACCCTTTGCTAACATATTTCGTGTTCTTTCGTTTTTGTTTGGCATCTTTTTAGGCAAAAATTCCCAAATGGGCACTCTAGCTTTCTGCTCTCTGACGTGACGGTTGTGTTTTTGCATAGCTCCTGAGTTTTTATTAATATTTATTGTTTTTTCTCAATTTTTAATTGTGCTTAATTTGTTTACACTTCCGCTGGTGTTGTTCGCTTGACTCCCTTGTGTTTTATTTCCATAATTCGCCAAATTAATCAGTTTAAACAGTTTTTTCTTTTTCGTGATTAGTGTTTGGTGCATTTACATATTTTTTTTTCTTTTTTTTTTTCTCTTTCGTCATTGTCTCTGCAGTTGCTCCCCTCATCGCCCCCATTATACCATCAGTGCTAGTGGCTTTGTTGTTCTCTCTGCTTTGTGCTTGTGCTTAGCTTCTCTCCCGCGTAATCACTTTTGTAAGGCCGCCTCTCAAAGCTCGGCTTATAACTGTTCTTGCACTCTCTGTTGTGCTATGCACTCTAGCTATCTCTTTGTTTTATTTGTAATTATTGATTATTTATCAATAATTATCTTTGTGCTGTGAATTTAATTTTTCTATATATTCTTATATATATATAATTTTTTTTGCCTTTCTTTGGCTTTTTAATGGCTTGTTGTCTACCTAATTGCAAACATTCTGATCGTTTTGATGATCAGTATAGAGCAATATCTTGTTGGCTCTGCGATAATCTTATTCACTTAAAATGTGCTGGCCTCAATGGCCGCGACTACGACAAATTTTCTGGTTTGTCTGTGTCTAATCCTGAGCTTGGCTTAATGCGCTGGACTTGCCCATCTTGTGCCAGCCAGCAGCTTGATTTTAGCCGTATGTATAGGGATCTTCGTTTAAGGTTTCTTTCTTTAAACAAACTGGCCAAACAGCTGTCAAACGAGTGTGACTCTAGCGTTCAATTATTGTCGCAATTCAAATTTGTTCCACCTTCTGAGAAATTGCACAAGAAATGTACCCTTGAGTTGCCTCGTAAGCAGTCGCCAGCTCTCTCTATTACTTCCTCTCCGATTTTACTTTCGCCTACACCATCTTCTTGTCCCTCTTTATGCTCTTCTTTTCAGATTGAAGTACCCATTACAAGCCCTGGTGTACCTCAATCTATCCCTCACGGGAACTCTGATCAATCACAGGATCATGCCGGCTCTCAATCACTTGCGGATCCCAATGCTCCTCCGCCTCCACTAACTGTAATGCCTCATCGCAAACAATTATTTATTTCTAGGCTTGCTCCAGATACTTCTGAGTCGTCTGTGGTAATATTTGCCCTGCTAAGGTTTTAATTCAAAAGTTTAAGTTTTCTAGGCCTCGCGAAATCTCCTCTTTTAAAATTACAGTACCAAATGAGTACTTCTCAGCTATGGTTGACCCTAATTTTTGGCCAGAGTGCCTAGTTGTACACGAGTTTGCGCCCAATAAGCGCTCTCGTCCGTTGCCTGTCCACCTTCCTACTTTATCTTCTGCTTCAAAAAACTAATAACGTCTAGTCTTTGCATTCATTATCAAAATGTAAGAGGACTTCTTACCAAGCTGTCGAACCTTTTCTGTGATAGCCAAACCTTTTAAGCTGACATATTAGCTTTCTCTGAAACTTGGCTTAACTCCTCTGTTCTAGATAATGAAATTCTTTCTAATAATTTTATTTCTTATAGGCTTGATCGTGTTGGTCGTCGTGGCGGTGGAGTACTCATTGCTGTAAACTCGAATCTGTCTTCAAGTGTGGTGCCGATTGATCTCCCCTTAGGTATTGAGTTTATTTGCGTCGAAGTTACATGTTCTAACTTTAGCCTATATATCTCTTGTTCTTATATTCCTCCAGCTTCTGATATCATGATCTACGTGCACCATGCTGATGCTTTACGAACTATTTTTGGTCGTCTTAAAGATCGTGATGTTCTTATAGTTTTAGGTGATTTTAACTTGCCTAATATTTCTTGGCTTGTTGATGATAATCTATCTTTCTTAATTCCTTCATCTCAACATGTTTTTCTTGATAGCCTACTTGAATGTCCACTATATCAGTTGAATTCTTTCCTTAACTGTTCTAAAAGAATCCTTGATCTTGTTTTTGTCTCTGATCCCACTGAAGATCCTTATCATCCTACCATTGAAGTTACTATTTCTTACAATTCCGTTACTAATTTATTTAAAAACATCTCAAATTCTCGTCGTAGATGTTTTCGTAAAAAAAATTTCAATCTTCTTAACAGCCTTATTTTCTCTTTTGATTGGTCGTTTCTATTTGAGTGCTGCGATATAGATTGTGCAGTGAAGTTTTTCTATTCTGCTCTTAATTCTCTAATTGATAAATGCGTTCCTTATGTGAATGTCTCTACCGTCTCCAGCTCGCCAGTCTGGTTCACACGTAGGCTCTCTAATCTTCGTAACATTAAATCGAGATATTTTAAAAGATTTAAAAAAACTGGTTCGCGACTTGACTATGCAAATTATTGTATAGCCAAATCTCAATTTTGTCTCTTAAATACTCAATGCTACAACAATTATCTCGTTCGCTGTAAGGCTAAATTTTATAATAACCCCAAAAGATTTTACAACTTTGTCAATTCCAAAAGAGGCTCTAATGTCCTACCTTCCACCTTCAGACTTAACGACCAGTCTGCTAATAATGATTTAGATATTGCAGATCTGTTTGCTAAATTTTTTCAGTCGACATATTCTACTACTGTTTCGGATCCCACCCCTATCCCTTTTCAATCCCACATTTAAATTGTATGTTTTTTCCCAGTATTACTGAAGACTGTATTCTCTCTAGCTTGTCATCTATGAAGTCTTCCTTCGTTCCCGGGCCTGATGATATACCTAGTTGCATCCTTAAAATGTGTTCTATTTCTCTATCTAAGCCTTTAGCTCGGTTATTCTTTATATCGAGTGAGACTTGTAGATTTCCTGATATTTGGAAGGAGTCATTTATTATTCCGCTTTTTAAAAAGGGTAGCAAATCGGATGTTTCCAACTACCGTGGCATTGCCAAACTTTCGGCAATACCTAAACTGTTTGAGAAAATTATTACGTCTTCTCTTCAACATCTATCCAGATCCACTATTACTCCTTGTCAGCATGGTTTCATGAAAGGTCGTTCGTCGCTTACCAACCTTTTAGAATTGACTACCCTTGTACACCATGGCTTCCGTAAAAAGTGTCAAACTGATGTTATTTATACTGACTTCAGTAAGGCTTTTGATACGGTTGATCATTCTTTGCTTCTCGCGAAACTTAACATCATGGGTTTTTCACCAAAATTATTGGGTTGGTTAAAGTCGTATCTTATTGGCAGAACCCAAAAGGTGTCTTTTCGTTCCTCGATATCTAAAACTGTTCGAGTTACGTCAGGTGTACCCCAAGGCAGTCATCTGGGCCCACTATTATTTACATTGTTTATAAATGATTTGCCTTTGGCCTTGGCGCATTCACGCGTGCTCATGTTTGCGGATGACGTCAAGATTTGTTATTCCTATAATGATCCTTCTTTCCAACAGTACTTGCAATCAGATCTCGATGCGTTCTGTGATTGGTGCCACGTTAATAAATTACACCTTAATGCCTCTAAGTGTTCTTTTATGACTTTCAGTCGTTTGTCTCCGCTCCTAGCTCATTACTCTATTAAGTCTGTTCTGTTAGATTGTGTTCCATCATTCAAAGACTTAGGCGTTATGTTTGACCCTAAACTTTCATTTAATGTTCATATTTCTTCAATTGTCAACAGAGCAAGCAGCCTTCTCGGCTTCAAAGAGGTTGGGCCAAAGAATTTGATGATCCCTATGTAACAAAGGTTTTATACACTTCGTTAGTTCGCCCTACTCTAGAATATTGTTCGCCAGTGTGGAACCCGCAATATGATGTTCACCAGCGTAGTATTGAATCGGTACAGAAGCTATTCCTTAAGTTTGCGCTACGCGGTCTAAATTGGGACCCGGGTCTTCGCCTACCTTCTTATTCTGACAGACTTCTTCTTATTAATCTTCCTTCACTTTATAACCGTAGGCTTGTTTTTGGCATTCTCTTTCTCCATAAACTAGTCAACGGCGAAGTCATTTCTACCAATTTACTAGATACGCTGTATTTTTGTGTTCCCTCACGTCGGACCAGAAACTTTTTTCCTATTCACCTTAGTAGATGTCTGACTAACTACTCTCTTCACGAACCTCTTCGTGTTCTTTGCCAATCTTTTAACAACCTTTCTCACCTTATCTCTCCTCATCTTTCTGCCACTTCTCTTCGCGCTATACTTTTTAATCATCTACAGCGAAACCAATGAAAATATTCTGGACTTGGATTGCTGCAACTCATCCCTGGCCACATTGGCCACCAGCCAACGGCCAACTCCGGCCTTATGAAAAAACGTTTATATGCATAACTCGACTGTTTTCTGTCCGATTTCTTTTGATCAAATTTGGTATTTTGCTAGATATGAGTATTAAATTTAAGTGTGCCAAATTTGGTTGCATAAGGTAAAAAAATACGGGAGATAATCAAGTTTTTCAAATTACGGGGGGAAAAGGTCGTGGCAAAGTTTCCATACAAACAAAATGTGTGCATTTACTAAGCGAATATACATACCAAATATGGTGGCTCTAGCTGGAAAAGTTTTTGAGATAAACGCTTTTTTTAAATTGCGGGGGCGAAAGGGGCGTGGCAAAAATTTGAAATAAACTTGATCACTCTACATACTACACGAGTCTACATACCAAATTTGGTGGCTCTAGCTCTTACAGTCTCCGAGATCTAGGTGTTCATACGGACAGACGGACGGACGGACAGACGGACAGACGGACGGACAGACGGACGGACAGACGGACATGGCTAGATCGACTCGGTTGTTGATACTGATCAAGAATATATATACTTTGTGGGGTCGGAGATGCTTCCTTCTGCCTGTTACATACATTTTGGCGACTTTAATATACCATTTCACCCTATGGGTGTATGGTATAAAGAGGAATATTTAGAGAAAACTAGATAAACTACTTATACTTCTAGCCATATACTAATTTAGTATGTGTTAGATTTAGCATATAGATACGATATGATTCAAATATAATTTATAATCGCAATGAAAATCAACTACAACTTTAATTGTTATCAAATATTTCTTAATTCTCTCTCTGCAAAATCAACCCTGCTCTATCTCTTTCTCTGTTCCCCACTATCTCTCTCTCTCTCTCTCTCTTTTCACTTGAGCGTTAAAGTTATTAACGAACCAAAGAAAAGCCAGTTTAGGTTTTTTTGTGTAAAATCTGTAAATAAATTTAATAAATATATAAATAATAAATATATATACTAAGGATCCGCCTAACTAATTTTTAAGTTCTTATTCGTTGCACACACACACACACATACATACATACATACAAACAACGAAAAACACACACAGAGATACACATATATACCCAATCGAAACGGTATTAAATACCGAAACAAAAATATTTTCTGTTTCATTTATGTTTCTTGGCGAAAATTAAAAAAATTAAGAACTTCATCTACAATTAACGTAGCTATACATATATACAAAAATGTTAAAAAAAAAAAGAAATTGTTCCATTAGTTATTTGAGCGCGCACCCCCCTCTCCCTACTTCCCTCCAGCATTACTACAAAATCTTAAAAAAAAAACACAAAAAGAGAATAAAAAGTAAATTAAATACAAATATAATATGTAATTTATTACCAAGCATGATACCAACACAAACAGACACACACACACACACACGAAAATTAACCCTTCATCTATAGGTACACACATAGATACATAAATAGTTATATATTAAATATTCCCAGCAAATTTTTAAATGATTCAATAAATACAATTTTAAATGTCAAATTTAAACTAAATTGTTTATGCCCAACCGGGCAACACAAGGGTTAAAGGAGGCGGAAGCTTTCACCTCGCGCCGCTCTCCCGATGATGCCCATCGTTCTCCCCACAAAAGAACTCCCCACACTTCGCTCCAAGCGGGGCTTGCTCTTAAGTAAGCTAAGATCCTCTCGAAGCATTAGCATCGGTGGAATTTCATCCATATTTCAAGCTAAGTAATTTTTTCCAAATTATAGGTATATGAGTACATGTACATGCCTCCAGCATCCGTACCCATACTCACATACATATAATTGTTGCCCTTGATTCTCCTAATCCAAGTAAAATTACTTTCGCGCAAATTTTTCCTCCTCAAAGGAGAGAAAATTTTGGTCCCCAAATTTTCATACATATATAAGTGTCCAGTACATAAGGCGCCATATTGGTTCGCCCACTTCAAGTTTTTTTTTCCTCGCACTTTGGCATATATAGGCCAAGTATATAAGGCGCCATATTTTATTTGCCTATTTGCAATATATATTTTTTCGCAATTTCAAAAAAAATATTAACACATATGTATGTATGTATGCAGTGAATCAAACCTACGAAATTAAAAGTGATCTCCTACATATAAAATATATATATGCATGCAGAGTGTGTAAATGTGACAAAAAATTACAAATTTATCCAGTGCTACATTAAATCCAAAAATAAAGGTTTTGTGCAAATACAGTCCACTCCTGGGAAAAGTGTGCGCGCAGTGAAAGGTGGTTTCATCGAAGAGAAGAAAATTTTCAATACAACTAATAAAGATTTAAAAAAAAAAAAAAAAAACGAAATGAACCACCCTCTCACGTATAAAAGCCACACTTAGACATTTCTGGTGTCCCGCGACACCCTATAAAGTTGGGGCATATCGGTTAGACACAGCAAAAGAATATATAAAAAAAAAAATTTTAAATACATATACTCCAACATTTTACATATCCATACACACACATATATATACATATTTTCCATACATAAAATTTTACATATATATATTCATATCCATATACATATACATATTTTTCCATACATAAAATTTTACATATGATACTCATATACATATCCATACATATATTCCACAAAAATTTCTAATTTTTTCGCACACAAATATATTTTTCCATCAACGCGAACAAAATCCCGGTACCCCTTGCAGCCTATACACATACATACATACGTGCATACATAAGTACCGCTTAACTGCAGTATACCAGCACAGCTGCAAGCTCATGTGCCAAAGACCGGCACAAAGCAAACGACCAAAAGTAGCTGTGCTATATACCCTAGGTTGGCAGGCACTTTGTGGGTATATATGTTGAAGGGTGTAACCTTCCTATTCGGTTTCTCGTTGCGCGCCATGAATTTTATAAAATCGGTTCTCCTATCACAGCGACGATAAAGCTATCGATAACCAAAAAGAAGGCGGTAGGTGAATTGCAGCAGATCGAGATCCTCTGGTTCCGTAGCTCTTGCGGGGTGGGGGGTTGTTTGCTGAATCTCTACCTTTAATTATAAAATTTAATTTTATTAGGATCTCTACTGAAACTAACTTTAAATGAAAATAGAATGACTGACAGAAAATACTTACGAAAACCGCAAGGAATTCATGTTAATAAAAAAGGCGAAAGAAATAAAGGTGTATCCTTTTGTTCACAAGCTAGCGGTTACTGAGTCAAGATGTAGATGGACCTTATCAGTTCTATACCCTCCCAACCATGAATCTTTATTGGCATTTGTAAAGATTCCCAAAAAACTGATAGATATCAACTCATGTACCATGTCACTAGGAAAATTAATTATAAAGCTTAAGCAATCATATTTAAATTCATTATAATTTCAGATAGAAGCATTTCTGTTGTACACGATAAATTTAAAGAAATATTTACAGACTAATTTTAAACAGCGGGTCTGGTATGACTCAACATTTTGAGATTCTGAACTTGCAGACTTGCAAAACAATGGAACTCAAAGTTAATTAAACTATTGAATAAGAGGGACTAAAACTAGCAGTATAAACGAGAGCTACTAGTTATACATTATTAATTATTGTAGAAGATTATAGAATAAAAAAAATATAGAAGGAATATTAAAGGAATTCAGTTAACATTTTTTTTGTAATTATTCATCTTTTTCAAGTTTTCTTTTATCTTTTTTTTTTTTTTTGTTTTTAAATTCTTTAAAGTTATTTTAAATTTTCAAGTCGCACAAATTTACTCATTGCTTTCGATTGCTCTTCAAGCCAAACATTATTTACGGAAATCAATTTTTTCTTTTTAATTTAACTATCTGGTTGATCACAAAACGCTGAAACAGAAATTACATCAACAAGTCAGAGTATCAATTGACTACCATCCTCCATAGTTCGCAAAAACTTGGTTGAAAGTCGCCGAATTGATACTACTTAATACACTAGGCACTTACCCCATAGTTTACTCGCTGAAAGGCCTTCCATCGATGCACTGTGGGAGGGTGTTTATATGATGATTCTCCTTCGCGCTTTATGACCACCATTAAACTCCGTTCACTCACTTGCTTTTACATTTACTCTATTTTACGTTACTCTTGACTTGAATTATTTAATATAACCTTAACGAGATTTTTAATTGATTCAATATTGGACTTATTTTCATTCTCTTTCTTTTTTTTTTTTTTTTTGTTTAACTTGATTAGGAATTAAAATTTAAAAATAAGATCAGAAATGAAAATATCGGACCTAAAGATTCCGTTCAAAACGAGGTTAATTTCAAAAAAAATTTGTAGGAGCTTTCGAGGTGGTCACATGGAATGCGCTAAATAGGGCAACAGCAAGCAGTATCCAGAATTTGGCTAAAAGACAAACTTTGTCTGGGTCAGCAACGTCAGAAGTTATGTAGGCCACTGCCTTTAAAACCTTGCCATACAAAAATCCGGTTCACCAAAGGTTAGGACACCTTTCGGGAAAAGAGACACTTTGGCCGCACCGTAAGCCTTAACTTACAAACGTTGTGGCACTGCCGGTGTTTAGTTGGCGGTGTCTTTTCAAAGTCCGAATGCCAATTCCAGAAGGCAACGACAACCGAAACTTCGGATGCACGTGCTCCGGCACCAGAAATGGGTATTTGAAAACTCGCCGGTTTTCCAGAAAATAATCTTCCCAAACGAAAGCTATCAGGAATATTGGCCAGAAAAAGTAAGGTTTCCAATCTAGGATATAGAGTAAGATGCAGATGGCGGCGAGGTAAAAATCTTAGTTAACCTACATACCTGCTATGATTTATAACCAAAGATTTGGACTACAGCTTTTTTTTTTCACACTTTTCTCCTCAGAATTAAAAATGAAAATGAAGCCTAGCAAAAAATATGAAGCGCGTTGCCACCTCAAGAAAAACGATAGATCATTTATCGCTATCCCCCTATTATGCGTTTATCGATCGAGCGATACCAATATTTTATTTATGATTGATCGCTATTGGCAAAGTGGCGCGTAAAGACGTTAAGTTTAAAAATTTGAAAGTTTAAACTAGCGCACGCTACACCACCCGATAATATGCAACGTTAGCAGCATATTAGTGGGAATTAGTTCCGTATATCCTTGGCGTGAAATGTTCCTACTTCTCTACCTTGCATATTTTCTAACAAATAAAAGCAGTTCCGAGCTTCTTTTTGATTCGACATTTTATGAATTTAGGGGCTAATTTAGCATTGAAGTTTGAGAGAATTTGCTTAACGCGAAATTTTGCGAAAAACTTCTTGGCCTTCTTTAAAAGAGACAGACTTGTAACGATCCTTTTTCGTCCTTCGGGATATTTACAATTATCTCTTGGGCTAGGTTCGGCACAACAAAATTTATTTTGTGCCCCGGTGAAATTAGAACAGGTTTGTTTATTGATTTGTTTTGGTGGTATGTTTATTTACGATTGTTTATGGGCTTGGTTGGATATGACAAGTTTCTTTTAGAGGAGTCCCGACCTCTTTCCTGGAATTTCGGTAACAGGATATATCCTTGTACCTTCCAATATGCTGGGAATCGTCCTGGAGCAGTTTGACCTTACTCGATTCTTGCATAAACACGGTGTCTTACTCCTATTCCAAGGACTTGCTGGTTACAGGATAATTTGAGAGGTTACTCGTAAGGCCGTCTCAAATTATTCTGACTTTTCTTGATCCTTTCACTTGTTTGTTTCACTAGTCTGAGCTTTTAAGGTTACTCGTAAGGCCTTAAAAACTCCCTTGATTGATCATGACTTGTAGACTTGAGTCAATTAGTTCCACGTCTAAACTAAGACTGCCGGCTCTGTCGAGCGTGGTCCCTTAAATATATCCCGAGATGCCCATAGGGCGCTGGCTGCGGCGTCGTGCTGTTGGCAGCGGCGTTGGGATCGTGTCAGAAGTGGGTCGCCTCTTCCGGCGAATTCTGCTTACCGGCAATATTCAAAGAATGGCTAGGCTAAAAAGTGCGGCGTTGGGATCGTGTCAGAAGTGGGTCGCCTCTTCCGGCGAATTCTGCTTACCGGCAATATTCAAAGAATGGCTAGGCTAAAAATGCTATGGGTCGCGATGCACGCGTGCTGTGTGCACTCGTTTAATTTCCCCTGCAATGCACTTTCATACGTATATCGTATCTATCAGATAGAGGGCTTCCCCATCGTTCATCCCTCCCCCTTCGGTTCGTATATTCCCCTATGCAATCCACAAACCATTATCGTTTCATATAATGCATGCATGCCCCCCACGCATCTTCCCGCTTGTACGAAATTGCCAGCGGTCGCATGTGGTTCGATCGAAATCATGGGATCGAGCCATGTTGGACTTGGTTGCCCATCGCATGTGTGTGTATATCGGTTTCTTGCATTATGCTTCCCACGCATCTTCCCGCTTGTACGAAATCACCGGCGGTTGCGTGTGGTTCGACTGGCCACGTTTGATCGTATGCCACTTATACTGAATCGGTTCGATCCATCAGCAGCGGGTTCGGTCGTATATCGTACGTTTGGTTTGTGTCTCGGCTGTATCTTGTATCTGGTGCATCCTTTGCACCGCTTGATTGTGTTGTTGCTGGCTTGTTGTGTGGGATATTATAGTTAATTATAATGTTCCTCACACTCCCCCCCTTCTTCGGGAGTGATTTGCCCTCCCCTGTCCCTTGTACCTTGTGTTTGTTTTCTGTATGTGTATTGCTTTCTCGCTGCCATGTCATCAGAGTCGTCCTTACTCATTGTTCATCTAGTTTCTTGCCATCTGTTTGTTCACATATTTGTTGTTTCATCTGGCTGATGTGTGCTTGCCTGGTTTTTCCTGTTTCTTTGTGCCGTAATTTACATATAACTGGAGACAAAAAACCTGTCACTTCATATGGGCCTCCAAATCTTGGTGCCAATTTGCTGCAAATCCTTCGGCCGCATTCGAGAGATGGTGTTCTTTTGCCCATACTGTGGTTCCAATTGTTGGTCTCCACTCTCTCCTCCTTAGGTTATAGTGACGTGCCTGATCTTGTGCCGCCGTCTCCAGATTACGTCTTATTAGCTCGAACAGCTCTTGCACTTGTTTTGCCTTCGACTCTGGTGGTACGCTTTGCTTTCCTGTGCCTGTCGTGACACTATCGTATATCGCGCCTGGCATTCTAGGTTCACGTCCTTGTATCACATATGCTGGCGTAAATCCAGTTGACTCTGATTGACTAGTATTTACAGCCAGTGTTATTTCCGGCCAGCTCTCATCCCAATTCCGTTGATTTTCACCGGTAAACTGAGCAATCATTGTTTTCACTGTTCTGTTTGCCCTTTCGGTTGGGTTTTTTGTGGTGTGTATGGTGTGTAATTGGTGTTGGCATCCCCATTCCTCTAGCATTTTCTTAAACGTTCTGCTAGTGAATTGGACCCCATTGTCCGTTATTACCACTTTAGGAACTCCAAATCTCGACAGAATCCTTTCCCTAAAGGCCTTGATTAGATTCTCCGCAGTTGCCTTTCGCATGGGTATCAGTTCTGTCCATTTTGAAAATCGGTCAATGATTACTAGTAACATTGAGTTTCCATGTTTCGACCGTGGTAAGGGTCCGACGAAATCAGCGCAAACGGTGGCCCATGGTTCATCCGGTATTTGCGTCAGCATTTTCCCTGCTGCTTGCTGTTGGTTGGGTTTGTATTGTTGACACGTTGTACACTTTCCCACGAATTTTTGATATCTCGTTGCATTCCTGGCCAATAATATCTTGACGCAGTTCTAGCAATCGTTCGCCTGTTTCCTGTATGCCCTGCCGTTATGGAAGTGTGGTTTTCTTCCATCACTTGGTTCCGTAGTGTCTTGGGCACACACAATTTCCATGATATTACTTCTTCTTGGCCTGCTCTATGCGGAATATTCCTGTACACCTGGCTGTTTTCTACCATGTAATCTGGATATTTCTGTGGTTGTTGTTGTATTTTCTTTATTATATCTTGGATCCACTCACATTCTTTGTTTGCTTGTCGTAATCGGGCGCCATTGTCTACTATTCTTTTGCACCCTTCCATCGGTTGTCTTGATAGTGCATCGGCGACAATGTTTAATTTACCCTTTCGATATGCTATTTCGAAATCGTATTGTTGTAATTCCAGTGCCCATCGAGCTATGCGGCCCGTGGGGCTCTCTATACTATTCAACCACTTCAACGCCATGTGGTCTGTCACCACCTTAAATCGGTATCCCTCGAGATATGGTCTCAGCTTGCGTACTGCCCACACTATTGCTAGGCATTCTTTTCTGTTGCCGAATAGTTCTTCTCCGCTTGATTCAACTCTCTCGACAGATATGAAACCACTCTTTCCCCCTCCTCGGTGTTTTGTACTAGTATGGCCCCTAATCCTATGTTGCTTGCATCTGTCTGGAGTACGAACATTTTGTGAAGTCTGGGCATGCCAATACTGAGTCACTCGTGAGTTTTCCTTCACCGATTCGAATGCTGCCTGATGCTCTTCACTCCAATGCCATTTGGTTTTTTTCTTGAGCAGTGCGTTTAACGGGTGTGTTATCATAGCAAAATTTGGTACGAATCGTCTGTACCACGAAGCCACTCCTAGATATTGCCGTAATTCTTTTGTGCACGTGGGCGGCTTCAATTGAGCTATTGCTGCCACCTTGTCTGGGTCCGTTGCAATACGTTTTCTGTTACCAAGTGGCCTAGAAACTTTAGCTCTTGTCTAAAGAATTGGCACTTTTCAGCATTTATTCTTAAGTTTGCTTCTTTCAATCTCCTGAACACTTCTTGCAGGTGGTCCATGTGTTCTTTGATTGTTTTGCTTACTACTACTATGTCATCTTGGTAGGCGAACGCGTTTGGTATCATTTCTGGGCCAATGACTTGGTCCAGAGCCCGTTGGAACGTTGCTGATGCGGAGTGTAACCCGAATGGCATCACTTTCCATTGGAATAAACCTTTCCCTGGGACTGTGAATGCTGTCATTGGCCTGCTGTTTTCTTCCAACGGAATTTGCCAATAGCCGTCCTTCAGGTCTAGGCTGCTTATAAATTTCGCTTCACGTAGTTGGTTTAAGATGTAATCGATGCGGGGCATTGGGTAGGCATCTTTTATAGATTTTGCGTTAATCTGTCTAAATCTACGCATAATCTCCATTTGCCCGTCTGCTTCTTTTTCACCATCACTATGGGTGAGCTATATGGGCTTTGTGATGGTTCGATGCATCCCATTGTCAACAGTTCATCGACCTTTGTGTTGATTTCTCCCTGTATTTTTGGATTTTTTGGGTAATACCTTTGTTTTATTGGTATATCATCCTTCATTGTGATCCTGTGTATCCCTACTTTTGATGATCCCTTGATTTTCTCCAATTCCATCAGTTCGTGTTCTAGAAACCTTTGTATTTCTGTTTGCTCTTCCTTCTGTGTCACCACGATCGATATGCGTTCGGTCATCCTGTCCTGCATCCTCTTCACCGTTGGAATTTTTATCCTGTGGCCTCCGCATGCTATTTCGGTATTCATCAGCCTTAAGAAATTCCATCCTAAGATTATAGCATCCATTCCGTCTGGCATGATGAGAAATGTTATGTTCATTTCTTTGTTTCCGAATCGAACGTATCCTGTCCATTGCTCGTTGATGTCTCTCACCTTCCCGTCCGCCATGTATACTTGCTTGTTCGTGGTCTCTCGGTCTCCTTTCTTTTCCACCGTTTCCAACATTTGTTTGCTGATAAAACTGCTCGTGGCTCCGGAGTCAATTGTCGCTTTATCTGGACTCCTGCTACTTCGATAATTGCTGACAATTGATCCTCTTCCTCTATTAGTTGGCCTATTAGTGGTGAGGAGCTTGTTGGCTGGGTCCCTGCTCGCCCCTGATAGGCTGGAACCGCCTTTCGTTTCCCGAACTCCAACAACACTCTTTTGTTCTTTTCCCAATCCTTCCACACTGCCAACAGAAATTGAGTCTCTGATTGTTGCACTCCCTTGCCCAGTGTCCGGCTCCCCCGCATCTGCGGCATGCCTGGTTTGGGTTCAAGACTCTTCCCTCTTGGATGTTTTTATTTTCTTGGGTTGGTCTTAAATTGTTCTCCATGCTGTTGTTTTGGCATCTTCGGCACTGTGTGACTGGTGGCCCGTAATTTCCTCCTCTATGGCTTGATTGGTTGTTGTGTGTTCTTTGAGCATTGTTTGGGCGATGGAAATCTGATCGTTCTTGTTCAAGCATCTCATGTTCTTCCGCCAACTGCATCAGCTCATCTAGGTTTCTGACTCTGTGCGGCCGAACGAATATCCTCAAATCTGGAGTGCAATTTTCTAATATAACCTCCAATTGCTCGTACTCTGGTATTTTAAGGGGTCTCATCATTGTTTGCATGTCGACATATAGTCCTTGAAATACTCGTTTCTGTTTTGTTTGCGATTTTTCACTTGATCAGCCAATTTGTTGAAGAATCCTCTTGGCAGGAAGTATTTCTTGAAGCCCTCAACGAATTCCTTCCACGATCGCCACTGCTTATTGTTTGCGAGGTACCATTTGAGTGCTTTGTCTTTCAGTAGTTCTGGCATTGCTCTTGGGATCATGTCCAGCTCGATGCCATACATGTCTGCTGACCACTCGATTTGTTCTATAAATTCTAGCGGTCTGGAATTGCCATCGAATCTGAAAGTCCACTCCCTCACTTGTTTTGCCACCTTGGCGTATTCGGTGGTCCTGTTTGTTGTGTGCGGTGCCGCGTTCTTGGGGTCTATCGTTTGTCTCCTTAAGTCCCTCTTTGTGTCGGTGCCGTCTAATGCTCCTTCGCTTCCCCATCTTGGTGGTGCAAATGGAGGAATCGCTAGCGTAGCGATATTTATTTTTTGAACTCCTCGGCCTCCTTGTTCTCACCATTCTCGCCTGACTGTGCTGCGCTTGTTTCTGGTTTTTGCTTGGACATTTTTGTGAACTTGAGTTCTAATCTTCTTATCTCCTCTCCCCACTCTGGATCAGACTCGTGGTTGTCTATCCATTCGCCGAGTTGTTTTCTCATCTCCTCTACCGTGCCGTTCATGTTGACTCGATCCTTTGGCCTGTTTGTAGCAGATCCTCCTTCTTCATGTGGTACATCCATCCTTTCCCCATTTTGATGTTTTCTTTCAATTTTCAAACTTTTGTCTTGTTTAAAATTTCATCAGTATAGCACGTTGGGCGCCAGTTGTAACGATCCTTTTTCGTCCTTCGGGATATTTACAATTATCTCTTGGGCTAGGTTCGGCACAACAAAATTTATTTTGTGCCCCGGTGAAATTAGAACAGGTTTGTTTATTGATTTGTTTTGGTGGTATGTTTATTTACGATTGTTTATGGGCTTGGTTGGATATGACAAGTTTCTTTTAGAGGAGTCCCGACCTCTTTCCTGGAATTTCGGTAACAGGATATATCCTTGTACCTTCCAATATGCTGGGAATGTCCTGGAGCAGTTTGACCTTACTCGATTCTTGCATAAACACGGTGTCTTAGTCCTATTCCAAGGACTTGCTGGTTACAGGATAATTTGAGAGGTTACTCGTAAGGCCGTCTCAAATTATTCTGACTTTTCTTGATCCTTTCACTTGTTTGTTTCACTAGTCTGAGCTTTTAAGGTTACTCGTAAGGCCTTAAAAACTCCCTTGATTGATCATGACTTGTAGACTTGAGTCAATTAGTTCCACGTCTAAACTAAGACTGCCGGCTCTGTCGAGCGTGGTCCCTTAAATATATCCCGAGATGCCCATAGGGCGCTGGCTGCGGCGTCATGCTGTTGGCAGCGGCGTTGGGATCGTGTCAGAAGTGGGTCGCCTCTCCGGCGAATTCTGCTTACCGGCAATATTCAAAGAATGGCTGGGCTAAAAAGTGCGGCGTTGGGATCGTGTCAGAAGTGGGTCGCCTCTTCCGGCGAATTCTGCTTACCGGCATATTCAAAGAATGGCTAGGCTAAAAAATGCTATGGGTCGCGATGCACGCGTGCTGTGTGCACTCGTTTAATTTCCCTGCAATGCACTTTCATACGTATACGTATCTATCAGATAGAGGGCTTCCCATCGTTCATCCCTCCCCCTTCGGTTCGTATATTCCCCTATGCAATCCACAAACCATTATCGTTTCATATAATGCATGCATGCCCCCACGCATCTTCCCGCTTGTACGAATTGCCAGCGGTCGCATGTGGTTCGATCGAAATCATGGGATCGAGCCATGTTGGACTTGGTTGCCCATCGCATGTGTGTGTATATCGGTTTCTTGCATTATGCTTCCCACGCATCTTCCCGCTTGTACGAAATCACCGGCGGTTGCGTGTGGTTCGACTGGCCACGTTTGATCGTATGCCACTTATACTGAATCGGTTCGATCCATCAGCAGCGGGTTCGGTCGTATATCGTACGTTTGGTTTGTGTCTCGGCTGTATCTTGTATCTGGTGCATCCTTTGCACCGCTTGATTGTGTTGTTGCTGGCTTGTTGTGTGGGATATTATAGTTAATTATAATGTTCCTCACAATGCATGTGGACAAATGCTTGATCTATGTATGTACGTACATGCATAAGTACACAGGTGAGTATATAGATATGTGTGCACACGCGTTGTTCACAACAAAATAACGTAAGTAATTGTCATTTAATTGGAGGTGGGGTGGTGTTAAATCAATGCGCGACACCGAAATGGATTATGTGTTGTGGATATGTACATATGTGCAATGTATGACTATGTAAGTATGTATGTACATATGTAAGCAAGTGCACCGGTTTCCAAAGACGCGCGTGGGGAATTAATTTCGCACCTAATTCGAACGCGCAAGAAATCGCGGTGCATACGTTAAGTGCTATTAAAAAAAAAAAAAAAACATATTTTTGGCCTTTTGTGTTGTGGTAAATATGTGAAGGATTATATGTACATGGATATGTACATATGCGCGTACATCAACAGATGACGATGTGTGTATGTACGTAGATACGCGCGTGCGGAAATTAGTTTGGCATTAAAAATAATTATTTCAACACATAAGAAAACGCGGTGAACACTTGGATTATTATTTTTTTTCTATTTTTTATAACACTATAATATTTTTTTGTTTTTTAACCCTTTACGCGGACTTGGCAAACAGCTGTGGAAATTACATGTACATGTGAATGCATATGTAAAAGAGGTGGATTTGGACAAGTGCGGGGAAAAAAGTAAATAAAGAAATGGAAATGTAATGGAAAACGAGAACGTTGGACAAACACGCTAAGGATTAGGAACTACCATGGACCCTTGGAACAGGTCAGGTATGTACATACAATATGTAAAAGTGTGTAGGTCGCTATGGAGAAGCGGGAAAACCTCACACTTTTATTAGTATGTAGGGGCAAATGAACGAATAATGAAATTTTGTACTTATCAGGAATTCCGCCGATGCAAGCTGGAGGAGCGGGAAGGATATCCGGCTCGAAGGACCAATGTTTGTGGCGGGGCGGAAGGACCCGATATAGTAGCAAGAGGTTGGCGGGTGCCAATATCTTCAGGGTCTCGTACGTGAGTAGAATGATTAAAACGCGCGAAACTTCGTTTTAATTCTATGTTTGATTTATTTATTTCACAAGATATACCGACACACACACGAAATGGTTCGGTTGGAAAAAGTGACAAATCGCAAAGTATGATATACAGGAGGTGAACGGGTGTTCGGTTTCGATTAAGTATCATGGCGATGCCCATTGGAAAAAACCCAGTCACCCCTCCTGGTGTGACCGTAGATGCCGAGGATCAAAAAACCCTCCTCACTCTTCACTGCTCTTCGCCGCTCACTGCTGTTCACCCGGTGGCGTGAACAAACATAAACAATTGAACACTTGAAATAATAATTGTCCCCCGTAACAACCAAAAGCGTGAGACCGCTAACTCAGCAATTAAAATCGGACCAATCAAATCATCGAAATATCAATCACGCCACCAAAGGGCCCCCAAATTTAGCTTATAAATATAACCATAAGACATTTTTGTAATCAGTTCTAAGTTTTCATTCAAATAATAAAGTACGTTGCTTTTAACTCACAAAAAATATCTTTTTTTTCCTTATTGGCAAAATCGGATATTTAATTGGCGCAGTCGGTAGGATTGGAAAAAAGTTATTCTATCCGTGTTACATATAGAATTGTTATCCGTGTGTTAATAGAATTGGTGAATAATCATTGTAGTGAACTGTTATTCTATCCGTGCGACGCGTAGAATTGTTATCCGTGCGTTACATAGAATTAGTGAATAATCACTATAAAATTCCGATCCGACATCAAGAACTTACGGGTAGTGCTCAAAAGTCTACAACAGTGAAAAATATTTTCTGCCAACTGTGCGCGGAAATATCAACTGTGTGTTGCACCAAAAAAAAAAAAAAAAAAAAAAAAAAAAATATTTACGCAACTGTGCGCAAAAATATTAACTGTGTGTTACAACCATTAAATCCAATTGAGGAACAAAAACGCCAACTTGTGTGCGAACAAAAAACCAAAATCCAAAATAAAACATAACCAAAACCCAGAAAATTAACAAAACAAAACACCACAAAAAACCCAGAAGATCAACAAAACAAAACATCACTAAAACCCAGAAAAAAAAACAAAACAAAACATCACTAAAACCCAGAAAATCAAAAAAAAATAAAACACCACTAAAACAAAAAAAAAAAGAAGAAATAAAATGGCTGTAGAACTCACCGAAGCCCACCTCAATCAAGCACTGTCTTCGTTAAGACAGGTGGCAAATTACGATGGAGCTCCAGAGAATCTGACGTCATTCATAAGGAGGATAGATTTTATTATGCACCTATATCCAACCCATGATATAAGGCAGCATAACATATTGTTCACTGCAATCGAGATGCAGCTCACTGGAGAAGCACAACGGCTCTCACAAATTGGACAAGCCAACACCTGGCCGGAACTAAGGACACTCCTCATCAATGAATTAAAAACGCAAACCCCCTGTGAGGAACTTCTTCGACGCCTCTACAACACCAACTATGCAGGAAATCTTCGTAAGTTTGTAACCGAATTAGAAGATAAGTCCTATATTATAACAAACAAATTAAGTCTAGAAACGATGCAAATACACCGCTCTTTATACAAATGCGTTAAATAACACTATAAAAGACGTAATAAACAAAAAATAACCCGATTTGGTTATTCATGACGTTAGCTAGATACGATATAATACAGTCAGCAAATTGAAGCAAGTAGCTCAAAGAGAAGGGTTATACGAGAATAGTATAACAGAAATAAGAAAATCAAATCAAAGCCAAAATCAGAATCAAAAAGGTGGAAAAACTTTTGTACCCAATAGTACAACTCCGTCTCAAACAAAACAATCGGATACAATACAAAACCAAAAACTATTCCAAGGAATTCAACAAAATTAAATATTGACAGGGCTCAAAATCCAATGAATAGTCAACAGCAAAACAACTATTCAAAGAATAATGTAGCAAACCAGCCTACAAAAAGGCAAAGAGAAAGTAATAGTGGAATTAGCAAAATGGACACATCCGAAAATTTTCATCAGAATGCCTCGGATCAATCGGAAGAAGAGATAGAGACAAGTCCTTCATCAGTATAATGATGAACAATAAACCTTTGAGATGTGTAGTCGACTCAGGCTCTTCAATTAATATAATGTCCGAAACTTTTTTAATTTCAAAACCTATTTAGGAGATTCCAAAATTCACATGATTGAAGAAGCAGTAGAACTAAAAGAAATTATTTTCCTTGCACCCAGCAAACTTTGTCCGATAGAACAAAAATTTTATATTCATAAATTTTCAAATAAATACGACATGTTGATAAGCAGAACTTTCCTAAAGCCTGCAAAGCACAAATAAATTATGAAGAAGAATACGCAAATTAGGGAACTATACATTTTATTTTAGAGATGTTGAAGAAATAGAAGAAGAACAAAACATAGAAGTTTTGGACCACCCACAGAAAGGGACCCGGAAACAATTTGCGATTGAAACGAAATAATAGAAAGCAATGAGTATAGACTCGACCACTTAAACAACGAAGAAACTCAAAAACTAAAAAAGGTCTTGTACGAATTCAGTGACATTCAGTATCGCGAAGGTGAAATTTGACTTTCACGAGTACATAAAGCACTCTATTCATACAAAACATGAGGACCCAATCTATAAACGACCATACAAATATCCCCAACATTTGATATGGAAGTCAACAAACAAATAAATGAAATGATTGAACAGGGTATCATTCGAAAATCGAATTCCCCTACTGTTCACCCATTTGGATCGTTCCAAAAAAAGGAGATGCTTCCAAGAAACAAAATTCAGATTAGTCATTGACTATCCAAATCTAAATGAAGTCACAATAGATGACAAATTTCCAATTCCAGTCATGGACGAAATTCTCGACAAACTGGGAAAATGCCAATACTTTATCACCATTGATTTAAGCTAAGGTATTTCATCAATTCAAATGGATCCTGAATCTATTGCAAAAACAGCTTTCTCAATTAACATGGCCATTACGAATACACACGTATGCCATTTGGTCTTAAAAATGCCCCGGCAACATTCCAAAGATGCATGAATAATCTTTTGGAAGACCTTATTTATAAGGATTGCCTTGTTTATCTGGATGATATCATTGTGTACTCCACTTCATTGGAGGAACAATACTATCACTCAGAAAGGTATTTAACAAACTAAGAGAAGCTAATCTTAAACTCCAAACTCGGACAAATGCGAATTTTATGAAAAAAGGAACAGCATTCCTTGGTCATATAATAACAACAGAAGTATAAAACCTAACCCGATAAAGTCAAAGCCAATTCAAAAATTTCCGATACCAAACTCCAAAAGAAATTAAAT